>NC_045152.1:30230157-30237657 GCF_900700415.2 Clupea harengus | reverse complement strand
AAATGGAAAAGAAAACCAGCCAGGTCCAATCAAACGCAATAACAGCCATGATTAAAGAACAGAAAAGACAGAGGGCCGTGTGTCAAAAAGGAAGCTGTGACTGAACGCTCCACTTCCAAGACCTACCTCACCCTCGTGGCAGAGAAAAACAAAACCCCTAAAAAAAAATCTTGCTTGGAAAAGAGCAAACTCTGTATGGGCTCTGAGTAGACGTCGTTAAAGGGAGATGATGACGAATGGCTTAGACAGCGCGTGGCCCTCTTTGGCCTGTCCTTTCAATAATTTGAGAGGAGCCACAATGTCAAATAGAGTTGTTTGCCCTGAACACAAGAGTCCACGAGCAAAGGTTTTCACATGGTAATGAGAACAGACACTCACTAAAAGGGGCTGGCAGCTTGAATAGTTGTACTCAGAGATTTTGTAGACGAGTGGACAGCACCACAAACTGGCACTGAAGTCACTCGAGGGTGGAGCACGAGATTACAAAATCACCAGTCAGATGGTAAGGGGTGTTGTTGGCGCACGGGACAGAGTTCAGAGTAAAAAAAATAAAAATAAAAAGGGGGTGTGCCGAGCATTGGTCCCCCATGGAATCATGGGAATTTCCCCACTTGGCCGGCTCATGGGTGGGTGATGGGAAAGGAGTGGGACTGACCCAAAATTATGTCCTGTCATCCCTAAGCCCGTACAGACTTAAAAGATTCAAATCTCCTGCCTCAAATGGTCAAATGCCTTACATGTGTGCGTGCGTCTGTCAGTGTTCAGTAGGGTATCTGTGATTGCTTTGTGAATGCGTGTGTCTTTGTACAATTAAAGGTGAAGTCCGTGATTCTAATTTCATATTTTTTTGGTCAAATTCACCGAATTGCTCCTTGCGGTCCTTTAGCTGTCTATTCAGTGTTTGCGCTAAAAAAAAACTCCAATGCTCATACACAGTCCTGGCTCTGTTAATGGGAAACAAACATACTGGCTCGGACCAATCCGTAAAACAATCCTAGCCAATCAACATGGTACTTCAGGAGCATGGAAAGGGGGGGTGTCATTTGATTGAATTTAATTTAATTGAAATAATCTTTAAGAGAGTATAATGCCCTGTGCGTGTGTGAGCAGCTGTGTTTTTCATTTCTTTTGTGTATGAGTGTGTATAGGCTGACTTGAGTGTGCCACAAATGTTCGTTTTTATCTCTTTGTCTCTTTCTTTCTCTCCCTCTCTCTCTGTGTGAGAGACAGCTATGTTTGTGTGATAGTTATGTGTATCAGTGTGTCAAAGAGTGTCTAGAGAGCTGCCTCAGGTACCACTTTGCATGTGTGTGTGTGTGTGTGTGTGTGTGTGTGTGTGTGTGTGTTAGCGTTAGCGTTTAGCTATTTTTGTATGATTGTATCTGTGTGTCTGTACAGACAGAGTGTCCAAAGGTCTGCATCAGATACTTTCTGTGTGTGTGTGTGCGTCCATGTCTGTGTGTGCATTTGTTGGCCTTTAGCTGTGTCCGCGTGATTGTTTTGTGTATGGCAGTGTCTGTCCCCTTTTCTGGGGGAGACTGGGAGTGTTTCGTGACTGTGGACCAAATAGTTATTCTGGACCACTTCCAGGGTTTATCTTAAAAGTCCGTTTGGCAACATCGCAGCTCTCTTGAAGAATGCTCCATAAAAATGAGGGAAATCATGACTCCATAGCACTCAAGCTGGCCTGAGTTAACAGCTCGCATGAGCTTGGCCCATACGCGGATCTATGATCACAGTAACAAAAAGCAGATTTTTCCATATGACACGTTCAGGAATTCACATTGTGTACACACATCACACTCAAACAATTCAGAACAGCTCTATTTTGTCTCGAATGGTTTTACTCTAAAACTACTACATTTACAAACGTTTTTACATTTGAATTAAAGGTGTTTTTCTTCGAATATGAAAAGATAAACATATACATCAACTCCAAAGGCAAAGACACAGCAACATCCAGTGGTAGGCTACCCCTATGCATTACGCCTCACCCAGTGTCACAAGTTTGTCACAATATTTGTGTAAGTCCCGTTTTCTCATCGGTTAGGACTGACCAAACAAACTGCTGTCACACAGGGTGACTCACACGCACTACTAAGCCCCGCTATGAATCTGACGGATAGTCACAGTGCTGCCTCTCGAGTGCCTCTGTCAGGTCAGAGCTGCTCAAGCTCAGTTTTAGCCCTCAAGATGATACGATTTAACCTCCTTCTCTTTTTCACAAATTGTGCCAGGAATGTGAATCTGTTACAGCTTGATTTATTCTTTGCGTGTCCGCATTACGCTAGGGTCCGCTAAGGTCTGTGTGACGTACATTTCATCATCAGAAGGTGTATGTGTGGCTCGGTGTACGGACATCCGTGTACCCTCCAATTTGTTGTGACCGCGCGACCACTACGCTACAAGGGTACCTAGAAAGGGGACATTCTAAACACGAAAAGGCTTAAGGTGGCTTAATGTTCCAAAACAGCATCAATGAGCATCACATAAAAACTAAAACACAAAAAAATCTAAACTGAAATTTTGAGTATAAGTATAGACATTATCTTATTACATTAAGCCTTTTCCTCTCCATTGACACCCATTATGGAGTAACGTGTCTTACTGTTCCAAAATAGCATCTGGTGACAGCCATTTCATGTCATTAGCAAAACATTTATCGCTATATAGGAACCATGTTGAGGCCTTTTCACTGAGAATGTCCCCTTTAGAAGGCGGACCACAAGAAATTATAATAAGAACAACCACGCGTCCGTGGTATCCATAGTTGTCCATATGTGTGCGCCCACAACTAAGTATATAGTCAAGGCCTTAGACATAACTTGGAGGTGTGTGTGTGTGTGTGTGTGTGTGTGTGTGTGTGTGTGTGTGTGTGTGTGTGTGTGTGTGTTTATGGGGGGGGCGGGGGGTCCTAATGCAGAGGGTGGGAGAGAGAGTGAACATGCTCTTCACCTTCTGCCCTGGTGCATCTGGAAGTGAATTGATTTAATGGCCCGTGTGAAATATGGCTCCTTCACGGACTTCAGTCCCTGGTCAGCCCTCTGAGCCCCCCTGCCCCCACCTCCCCCCACCAACAAAAAGAGCTGTGGATTCCAGGAAAGAGTGAAGTGTAGGTCTTGGCTCCGTAAATCACACCATTCCCCCAGCCAGTCCCGGTGACATAAGGGCAGAAGAGAGAGAGAGAAACTCCCTCCCTCACCAGCCCACACCGACCCCCGCCCACCCCACCTCCCCCAGTCCATGCATTATAGCCAGAGTCCAGAGTCCTGAGAGGGAAAGATGAAGGCTTTTTTTTTCTCTTTTCTCTCTTTCTTTTTTCTGTCCTTTCACCCCCAGGTGTCTCCTCCTCTCTGCCCCGGAGCAGTCAGACTGTCTATAAAGCCCTTTACAGCCCGGGCTAACCCGTCACACTGGTGTCAATGTCATGCCGCTTCAAACAGGCCCGGTATTCTTTTCCCCATTAGTGCCAGTTCATAGCCGTGGTGCTGTAACCGCTTTACTGCCCCGCAATCAGACACGGAGCTGTGCGGCTGTGTCTGTGTAGCGCCGTGCCGCTGGTGGGGCGGACAGGAGGTGAGAAAGTGTCTCAGACAACAGAAGCTCAGAGATTTTCCCAGTTATGCGTCAAAAGCATTTTAGACCTGTGGGCAAAAACAAACCGGTGTGTGTGTGTGTGTGTTTGTGTGTATGGCGGTGGTAGGGTGAATGTGAATGTATGGGTCCTAATGTGTGTGTGTGTGTGTGTGTGTGTGTGTGTGTGTGTGTGTGTGTGTGTGTGTGTGTGTGTGTGTGTGTGTGTGTAACGAATCAAATGAGATTGATTGAAAACGTCACAGGGCTGGCTGCCAAACTGCCCTGTTTTCTGTGAGAAATCCAACGATCCTATGATTAGTAGAGTTCAGCTTTTGCTCAAGGCTGCTATTGAAGCAGGCTCTTCCAAAGAACAGCCGATCCCATTTATTAAAACCTGTCCACACATGCACATTAAACGTGGCGGTGGTGAACACCACTGGGAGTGAGTGTGTGATGCGCTCGTGTAAAGGCCTGCCCCGTGAGAATTGTCTGTGTCTTCGTGTGTGTGTGTGTGTTGGGGGTGTGTGCTAGCCCTCAAGCTTCATGAGCGGCCTAGTAAACACGCAACATCCGTAAACATGTTGGATCCCCCCTCTTCAGCTCATGCGCCTCAGCCTCAGATGGAAAGAAGGGTGCAGAGGGGGGTGAGGATGAAGGAGGGGTGCAGAGGGGGGTGAGGATGAAGGAGGGGTGCAGAGGGGGGTGATGATGAAGGACGTGGAGGGCTTGAAGAGGTACAGCTGGTTCTCACTCTTTTTTTTGTTGTTCTGGATGTCCTTCTGAGCACACATGCACACAAACACACACATCCATCTTTCTCACACACATACACATGCACACAAACATACACACACACACACACACACACACACAAATACACCCAGAGAACCACACACACACTCGACATCCGTGAGCTCTTCTGGGGCAGCTACCCTGAGCAAACACAGTGACCCCCACTCCTTTGGCCTAATGGGAACCAGACTCGCCCCAGTACCAAACTCCCTGAGCTGCCCTTGCCCTCACACACACACACACACACACACACACACACACACACACACATAAACACACACACACACACACACACATAAACACACACACACACACACACACACACACACACACACACACATAAACACACACACACACACACACACAAACACACACACACACACACACACACACAAACACACACACACACACACACACACACAAACACACACACACACACATAAACACACACACACACAAACACACACACACACACACACACACAACCATCAATGCTCTCCAGCTGAGGGATGCACTCCAATTATTCCAAACAGACCTGAAAGTATTCTTGCTCACCCCTCTTTCCCACGTGGTGGGGAGTCACGTAGTTCCACCTCTTCTGCCTGGCCTGCTGACCTCCGTGACCTCTGGGCAGCCAGACCTGCAAGGAACCCTCACTCCCCGCTGTCAGCGGGACTGTGTCTCCTCTCCCGTCTCCACAGCCTGCTCTCCTCCTGTGCCTCCCCTTTTCACTCTCTCCCTCTCCCTCTCTCTCTCTCCAATACTTACAGTAATTCTGTTATTCCATATTTTATAGGATTCGCACAATCTTCGGTCTTACTTGTGCACACACACACACACACACACACACACACACACACGTCTGCTATTGTTTTTGCTTCTGTTGTGGTTTTCGTTAATTCAATGTTGTGAAATCTCATTTAGAGGATAATGCAATGATTCTGATAAGGGAAGCTGCATTAAGGTTTGAGCTGAGTGTACTGTTCTCTATGTTGGGCAGGGTCACTCTGAATCTCCTCATTATTTTGTCCTCATACGATGTACCGATGACGCACTGTTGTGGAATCAAATAAAGGAGATAATGACTTTAATCCAGTGAGGGAGCTGAGCAAGATAGGGTCTTTTTTTAATTTTATTGCAGTGCAACTAACTGAATATCTGTTCCATTTCCCAATGCTGGTTCCAGACCCTATCTGCAGGCTCCCTGGCAAAGAGACCAGCAGACACAGTAAGTACTGCTCTTTGTGGGGCAGAGAGAGGGGGAGAGGAGAGCTGAATGTCCTTATTGTTTTGAGTTTATGGATTATCTGTGCACGTCCTCCCCAGACTTGATGTGACCGTTGATTTGAATGTTCTGTTTGACCACAGGCTGAGTAGCTGCACTGAGGGACCGAGAGAAGGGGTCCTTAAAACACAGCGGGCCTGCACACTGGTGGTATTGTCGGTGGGGGAAAAAAAAGCGGCGAATAAAGTGGTTCTTTGCTGCAACTGCTTTATCAGTGTAGTCAGCCATCGGTCCAAACGGCATATCACTCATTCATTGTGTTCTCGGCGGCCTTCTGGTCAACCAGCCCCAAACTGGCCCTTTCTTTTACACGCCCATCAAATCCCCTCAGCCCTTCCACATGGCCCATCTGTGTGTGTGTCTGTGTGTGCTTTTGTCCGTGCATGTGTAGACGTGTGTGCAACTCTGCATGTGTGTGCTCTTTGTGTGTGTGTGTGTGTGTGTGTGTGTGTGTGTGTGTGTGTATGTATGTGTGCGAGTGTGGGGAGACCTCCCTCAGCAGTGTATCAGATCATCTCTTGGCTGGTAATGAGGTGTTGTATGAGAGTGTGGCGGATTCGTTTTTTTTTTGGAAGATAGAAACAGGCCTGTTCGCCAAGAGATCTGTACAGATTCACATGCATTCACACTCCTCACACACACACACGCGCGCGCGCGCGCGCGCGCACACACGCACACGCACACACACACATTCCCATTGTCTCTTATCTATCCATCTCACACAGCTGGGCAGAGATCCATCAGTTCCCCAGCTGGCCGAGTCCTTGATTGGCTGATTTCCTCTCTCCCTCTCCCTCTACCCGTTTTGTCTCGCCGGGACTGATTTATTCCTCAGAGAAATTCTGCTTTTCTAGTTTTTTATTCTTCCTGCCCCAGTGCCGGTTCTTCTGGCAGGGTCTGGGTTGCGTGAGCCGGGAGTGGCCAGGCCCTGGCGCACCCCTCCAGACAGTGAAGAGTGCTTTTGCAGCTTCAGCGGAAAGACTGAGAAACCTTGCAATAACGAAGTGTCAAAACGGCCCCGGAGGAAAGAGGGCAGGTGTGAATAAATGTGTGTATTTATGTGTCTGTGTGTGTGAGAGGGACGATCTAGAGAGCGAGAGATATACAGTAGAGAAACGGAAAGAGAGAGAGTATGGGTTTAAAATATTACGTGTACGTAGGTATAATGATTACTGTATCTGTGATTTTGTCTGACTTTCTCACACCAAGCCAGATAACAAAAGAACATTAGATGAAAACATTATTACTTTATAAAACATTATTGCCAAACCAAAATCACTTTACTTTCTTATAGTAACCTAAAGGCAGACAAAACTGTTTCTATGACTACTATTCACATCTAAATCTGCATCCGTTTGTTTGTGTGGCTTCTGGGGTAAAGGGACACGTCATCGGAGAACCTGTTTAAACCATACTCTTCACCTGCAAGATAAAGCTTGAGAAAATGAAACCTTTCAGGGGTAATGTCTTTACCTCATGTTTTTCTTGGAAAAGAGATTCCATTTTAATAGCCAATAGTGATTCCCAGGTGATGCAATAAAGATATTTTTTCCACAGCGTATGCGTCTGTGCGTTCATAATTTCGGTCAAATTGTGAGTATTTTTTATATATGAATCGGCCTATAAATTACACATAAAACAGATCTCAAAGACATCATTTTTCCATCTACACAATATTGCCAAAATCAGAAAAGTCCTATCCCTTCAAGACTTCTCGACTAGACTACTGCAATGCTTGCCTGTCTGAATGTGGCAGCAACTCCCTAAAGAGCCTCCAACTAATACAGAACACTGCCGCTCGCACACTTACTAGGGTTAAATAATATGAACACATCTTACCTGTTCTT
>NC_045152.1:30170157-30225157 GCF_900700415.2 Clupea harengus | reverse complement strand
CCCCCCCCCAACCTCGCTCTCCTTAGTCCCCACCCATCTGCCCCCACCACCCCCCAGCCATTCCATTTTACTCCTATTACCCTTCCTCAAAAACAAGCAACGCATCGTCTCAGTTGGAGGCCAGACTCTTATCGTTATTTATTCATGCTGTTTTGCTAGACATTCCGGGGGAACAGGAGGTGAAAACATGAACACAAGCGAGACTCAGGCGGCAGGGAGACGGTAGATGGCAGCGAGGGAGAAGCCGAGCGAGTATGTGTGCTTCCATGAGAGAGGCTCTGATGGTGAAGACAGGGAGCGGGGGGTGGGCGGGTGGGCGGGCAGCTGGAGAGAGGATAGCTGGAGGGAGAGTTGCGAGGCTGACATTGCAAGGACACCAAATCAGAGGACACTACGTCCTGCCAGGGTCTTCAGGTCCGCGGGGCATGAGGGGCTGAGGCTGGGGCCCAGAACGAGAGTGGGAACAACCTCGAGACTGGGCTGCTCTGTGAGAATGTGTCCATCTGTCACACACACGCACACACACACACACACACACACACACACACACACACACACACACACATACACACACAGACACACTGGAACCCGACCAAAACAAACATACTAAAATTATACCACGCCAAGAAAGCAAATCTCAATGTTTAAAGTATTGAGAAACAGGAGATTACCATGGGCTTCAATACCCCCACAAACAAATGTCGCCACCAGTGGGGAGTCAATTTGGACAAACATATTCCCTATTCTCAGACATATTGTTGTATGAATGAATTGAACTCAGTGTCACTCTCCGTCTGACAACAAAGTGCTTTCGACTGTTATTGTAATCATTCAGCTGGAGTTTTGGGCTGAAAAAATATTTAGATTCATTTGCTATGGTCGCTGTTGC
The DNA here is from genome assembly GCF_900700415.2 of Clupea harengus. NCBI lineage: Eukaryota > Metazoa > Chordata > Actinopteri > Clupeiformes > Clupeidae > Clupea > Clupea harengus. The sequence continues at coordinate 30,224,268 of NC_045152.1, read as the reverse complement.
GTCCCCATTCTCCTTTATCATTTTGAGGTGGGCCCGGGAAACAGAAGCACAGCACTGTAGTTTGGCACATCCGAACTTATTAATCATGTCTTCATGAGATCAACCACCCACTTACCCTTAAAATGGGGCTTTGGGGTTTCTGTGGTTGCCACCACTGAGGTTGTTTAAATCCATAAGTAATGCGAGAACCGCTTGCCTGCCTCCGCCGACTGAAAAACTACGTTTTATGGGGGGAAAAGGACACTGGAGTTCGCAGGGCCAGGCATGTGAGGCGAACATGTGTCGAGTATAGACTGCCACCTGCTGGTTGAAAATTGATATTGACGTTTGGAATTGCCGGAATGAATTTGTAAGGGCAGAGTCAACATTCCTCTTTAAAAATAGAATGGCTGTTGACAAAATTACTTTCGTTCGCACTCTATTAACATCCCTCAAATATACATATAATAACAATAATAATAATACATCATGGAAACTGCCCATTTTGCTTCATGAAAAAGTGTATTTTTGGTGATCTTATTATCAGCTTGCATTCGGATGGAATGTAACAACTATCTAACCGGATCCGCTCATGTTACACAGTGTCTGTTCACTGTAACACCGTGTCTGTTCACTGTAACACCGTGTCTGTTCTGCACATCCAGATCCAGATAGTCCCTCTCCACCACTTTCCCCCCAATGCCGCCCCCACATCCCAAAAAGTGACGCACATTCTTGTAAGTGGGAACACAACTCATCCTGAGAGGATCTGGAGACAGTGGGAGTACACTGTGCCGCTAACGGATACACACACATCGAAACACACACGCGCACACACACACACACACACACACGCACACACGGACACACACACACACACACACACACATTGAAATTCCAGACATACTTTTTACACACAGTTTTTCATCGTCCCCTCAAGACTTGATGAAAGTCAACAACAGATGCTTGTCTGCATACTGAGATGAGATAGATGATTGCTTGTGTATGGATGATGAGAGATCATTTCACAGATAGAGGGAAGGAGGGAAGTGATTACAACAACATGCTCCACTGTAACCTCAGCCTCCAGGCGTTCAAACCATCGACTCTTGATAGAGTATTCAGTCATTGGTTCAAACATTTTCAGACATCCAATCATTAATACCACTAGATGGCGATCTTCAACAAAAAAGAACAAAATTGTTTTGCAGACGGTTTATATATTGTATATTGTATTATAACAACAACAACAATAATAATAATAATAATAATAATAAATATCAACATTATACAGTGGTAGTTGTACAATTAGGTATCAGTATTAGCATTAGCATCTGTGTATTGTGCATAACATGATGGCCCTTAGCATAAATGTGCATTTATGGTGGATCCTGCCTGAGACGCATCTCATCCACAGCTGACAGTATATGGGCAGCAGCCTGTGCACTGGTCTGCTCTACATCTGGGCGTGAGTTCTCCCTAGGCGGAGTCATCGGATGCTGTGCGAGCGGCTCTTGGCTACCATTGAGAATACATGTGTCCCGTTTACAGCCCCTCCATGCATTACACACAGGGCTCGAGGCACCCCGCTGCACAGTAAAACGGACCCACCCTGCACAATGCCCCAGGCACACTCCCATGGCCTTGAGTAAATACAAATCTTGAATCCACAAACAAAGAGGGGACTGATGTATTAATGACAGTGTGCAGTCCAAAAGCATACTTCTTTATTTTCTCTTTCTTGCTTTTATTAAGTCTGCTTGCAATATGTATTAAATGTTGACAAACATTTGATGGAATAGTTCATATATTTCAGTGAAAGCACTAGTGAATGAGTCGGTCCTTGACTAGTCTCTGCAATCTATAGGTTATGTCCAAAAGTACCCAGGCAAATAGGTATTTTAAATGATTTTACAATAAGAGTTAAAATCAACCATGATGATAACTAATTCATTTGGGTAAAGATATCAGAACAGTTTCACATAAGACCCAAAATAAACAAGAGACTAAAAAGAAAGGAATTTTGCAAGGCAAGGCAAGTTTATTTATACAGCACATTTCATACACAGAGGAACATCCAAAGGAAAGATAAGAACAAGTGAAAGATACAAATATAATCAAAAGAAAGTAAAGAACACACTGGCATTCACTCAGTTCAAATGCTGCAAAGCTATCTGATTGAAGAGGGGGCTGGATAATTATCTGTATCTTCACGCATAATATAATAAGGGAAAGCACATATGTAGATAGCTTTAATGATCTTAACACATACTTTCTTGAACAAATACAAATCTATGTCTATTGAGAGCAATTCATTATTTAACTTTATTTTGTCAGTATTGTTATGACTAGTTTCTGTTCCTGTAGTTCATCTGGTATAACAAGGTTCTAACAACACAGAGATCTCAGGTTCGGTCCCCTGGGATCTCTTACTAATACATAGGTATACCCAACCTGTCCTGGAATATAAGGTATTCAATATAAATATTTGATAAAGGTATCTACTGGCTAAACGAATGTACTGGAAGTATAAATCTAAGATCAGTGATGCACAAGCAACTATAACATGAAGTATGTGCCCTGCATCCCCTCTCTCTGTTCCATATATCATTGAAGAGTATGTGTTCTTAAATGGAGTGGGGGTTGTTGCTCATCTGGAACACAGCTGTAATGGCAAACACATGTGAGGCCTTTGTCCGTGTTGAGCAATAGGGAGGTACCTCACAACAAGTGAGTTTGCTAACACAGCACCACATTGCCTTGAGCATGGCAGGGGACGCGGAGCTGGAGAATGGTTGGCGGGGGATGCAGTCTGAACTCATTGTGCTAATAAACAGGGGGGTGGACTCCAGAGGACCCAGGCCCTCCTTCTTTTTGGATGAAGTCTCCCATGACTCAGTGCAAGTCAAGCAGGGAGCCCTTTTTCTGAGAAACCATGTGATTTATCCGAGAGTCTCATTTCTTTGTCTCTTTATGTGTGTGTGTAATGTGTGTGTGTATGTGTGTATGTAGTGTGTGTGTGTGTGTGTGTGTGTGTGTGTAATGTGTGTGTGTGTGTGTGTGTGTGTAATGTGTGTGTGTGTGTGTGTGTGTGTGTGTGTGTGTGTGTGTGTGTAGTGTGTGTGTGTGTGTGTGTAGTGTGTGTGTGTAATGTGTGTGTGTGTGTGTGTGTGTGTAATGTGTGTGTGTGTGTGTGTGTGTAGTGTGTGTGTGTGTGTGTGTGTGTGTGTAGTGTGTGTGTGTGTGTGTGTGTGTGTGTGTAGTGTGTGTGCACAAGTCCCCCCGCAGCAATCACACTGACCTTCCCTCTCAAATGTGAAATGCGAAACATGAGAGCACCGAAGGGGCAAAGGAACGCTCCCCAGGACCGAGTCAGGCACAGCTATGGAATGTTACTCCAGATCACCAGTGATAAAAGTCTGCATAAATGCCACGAAATGTTTATAGACATGTCAGAAAGGCATCGGTGTTACTCTTTTGAGACGACCTGATTGTTTGTGTCATCGTATGGCAGCCATTATTGTATCATGCTATTCATGCTAAGAAGTTGTGTATTGCCATTCCAGACATGTATCAGTGCTGTTAAAAATCAGATACATTGTGGTCATTGTGAGGTAATTGTGAGGTAGGCACTATCGTAATCTGGATTTTGAGAGGGAATAACACAAATGCTTCAAAGACACATGAGGAATGGTGCTGAATCAGCAATGTTGGGACAGAGTCTGTCAATACGACTGATATCCAACATTCTAGAGTGCAAATCAGTGCTTTGTCATTTCTGGCTGATAAAGTTGAGTGAAGGGAAATGTGAGTTGAGTGAATGGAAATGGAGTGAGTTTTTCCGCAGGCATGTGCAGTCTTGTTTACCACCTTACTCATAGCAACGTCAAGCTAGTTACCATATCTAGACACAACAGTGACCAACTGTCATTATCTGTACGCCTCGTGGGAGAGATGACCTAAATGCATGACACAGCAGACAGGGGTACAGCAAAAGCGAAACTCACAGCGAGCAGGCTATGTAAAAATCCAGAAAATAAAAAAGAGTGTTAAGAAAAAGTGTTTTTCCCCCTGAATTACTTGGCTCCTGCCCCTGCCGTTCCTCAGTTTCCATTTCCCTCTACCAAGGAATAACAGGCCATCATTTGTCTGTTTGTACTCAACTTCAAACAGTAGCTTTTGGAGACATGGAAAGTGGGAAAATAAACATTAGCAATGAGAACCTTGTTGATTCTGAGAATGACCAGTGCGAATGGATTTCATGGCCTGACTCATGTCAAAAACATTGCAACAGATACTTGACCAACTTGCCCTTATCTACCATTGAGGGCACTGAAGTCATTTACTTGCCATTTTTTCAGCAGGTTTCAGATACTTCATTAAATGATAGAGCGGACAAGTTAGATCTGAGCATTAACAAAGCATTACCCAAGATGGATTTGAAACATGTAGAGTTAGATTCACACGCACACACACACACACACACACGCACGCACACACACACACACACACACACGATATTGGGTGCATTCCTACATTCTACACTCTACCCTTTGCATGCTGAGACTTTTGACCTTGGTGTTTAAAAAATCCTCCTTACGGCCTAGATTGACCTTAAATTGTGGTAACAGGAACTGAAAATGATGTCAGAACTGAATGACAATTGAAGGACAGCTGTAGTGAGCCAGAGCCAAAGGTCCAAGTTGAACAACTGCTTTTTTCAAAGGAAGCAAAAAAACAAAATGTTGCAGTATTTTGCCATGAGTTTGATGAAGAAACAATGGGGCCATTGAACTGTGCTTTGTATAATAGTTACTGCCTTCATTTTCCTACTTTGACACCAAGAAAAGCTATTTGAAAAGTAGAAAATATGTATTAAGTTGTCAATTGTGTATGTAAGTTTCCACTCCAGATCAGCAGTCAATAAGCAACTTGTAATAACTGTATACAGTTGGTAAGGCTCCAGGTTTTGGAAGTGTCAACACCAATTGTTGTGAATTTCCTCCGCCTCAATATGAGAGGAGGGCTATCTGTACACATCCTGTCTCTAAATCTGTATACATCCTATATCTAAACTCAGTGTATTGTACTGATGAAATATCGAATGGCCTAAACCAATCACAGGGAAGAACTGTGTTCATCCACTTAGGCAATGGATAAATAATATTGGGTGAGACGGAGGAATTTGGTTCCGGAAAGGAGTGGAGTGTGTGTATGTGGGTAGGGCGAGGGGGGGGGGGGAGTGCATTCAGAATCATTCACTACAGTCTTGATTTATTAATGAGTCACAAGCCAGTGAAGTAAAATGAAGCAATTCCTGACGTACGGGCGCATGACGTTTCTAGTCAGCAGACTTTTCTTTTCCTGTGAACTTGAATCATGTTGACTCATAGTCTTTGGTATGAGTTGTGCACGCTGGTTATCTATTCCAGGAGTGACGATATCAAGGTCGAAGAGTTTTTGTGAATGCTCAACCAAGAGGACTAAGAGTAGAGTAGTAGTTTGGATAAAATGATCTGCTGAATGAACAGATGTATATGAAGGAGCCCAATACTTTGAAGAGGTCACATCAAGCACAAACTAGCCAGGAGTTAGGAACCAGGATCACTGCTTCCTGGAGTGTCAGCCATTAACTTCTGTCCTGTTTTTTGTTGTTGTTTTGATTGTGTACAGGAGAAAAAGAAACACTTTCACTGTGAACTCTGTAAACAATCAGTCAGCACAATCAGTCAGCGATGTAATTTATGTATTAACAGCACTGTTAACCCTGAACAGGAAATGAGTAGCCAGACAACATTTTCTCTGTGTAATAAGGGGAGGGGTTGAGTGCCATTTGCCATTGTCAGTCTGCCACAACATCCACTTAATCACAAGATGTCCTGTTTTCTCTGGTTTCTTCCTGCCCGACAGTATATGTTCTTACTGATCATTAACCAATCCTTCCCTCAGTTATGGGTAATTTCCCTTATCTGAGAAAGATTAAGGGAGGAAAAGAGAAGAGACCTTTCGATTTAGGAGAAGATAAATTGAATCACTCCTTTGCCTTTAAATCACCCCAATACTGAACATTTCAGAATTGTAGTACAGTGGTTCTTAAACTTATTGGAGGTACTGAACCCTGCGAGCTTCATCAGTGCATTCACCGAACCCTTCGTAATTGGAAAAATAAAATATGATTTCTTCAAAACATAGGTATATATATAAAAACGACGAGACATTGCTAGTGTGAACCGGGCTATACTGTGTGTGTTTTGACCCCTGTTGAACCCCTGAGAGTGACTCAACGAACCCCTGGGAAATGAAAAGTTGTGCGTGTGTGTGTATGTGTGGGGGGGGGGGGGGGGGGGGGGGGGACGACAAGTGGTAAATGTACATAATATATATACAAACATCATATGGTATACAAAAACAGCTTAGTGGGTATACAGTGTGCTCAGGGTTACTGTTACAAGAGTAAGTAGAGGAGGAACAGAAAAACATGTTGGTGCTGGTAATTCTATATATTGCATATAAATGCTAGCATAGAGTATGGGGTAGAATAAGTGTACGGCAGTACGGTGGTGATGGGTACATTTGGGCCGAGGGTTTCTACAAGTAGATCGGGTGGAGAGACTATAGCAGTATCCCACAGCGAAGCTAGTCCTGACTAGGAGAGGAAGAAAGAGACAGAGTGAGTGGGTAGAGTTCAGCTGCCAGTATGCGTAGATGAGGAGCAATGGTGATGAGAAGCAATGTTTCCACATCCCTTCCACATTGTTCAATTGGATAAACAAATAAGGAGATACATTTAGGTAGGCAATTGACAGTAGGTAATATGGCCACTTTATCAGTATCAATATATGAGCAATAGGATATAGAAGGAGAGGGATAGAGAGAGGCTGCCTGACCAGGTGTATGGGAATTTTATTTGCATTTAATTTTGTTATGTTATGTTTAGTTATGGTTGGCTGACATGGTGCATGTGGATTTTAGTTAGGATGGCAGGATACACAACAGTGTCCAACTGGCTGGTGACAGCCACAACACGTGCCCTATGCTGTACCCGGGATCCGTAAAGGCCCTCCTTCACGGTACAACATGCGCTGTCTGAAGCTCCTTTTTATTGATTTGGGGGATTTTGTATGTGTTTAGTTGTGATGAGTTATGTTTAGTTATGTTGGCTGGCTTGGTGCACGGGGAGTTTTAGTCATACAAGCAAAGTAAGGGTGGCATGATACACAACAGTGCCCAACTGGGCCCTGACAGACAGGAGACCAGTCAGAGTCTGCTGTTCTTTTCCCCCCCATGGGATTCAGTATGATAACATACACGTATCTATCCGTTATCATTGTACCACTGTACTACCATTGTTATTTTATCACACTGAACTGAACAAAACCTGTGTATAGAAAACCTAGCTAAGCCTAACCTAGGATCCACTGTGGATTCAAGTGAGGTGTTATTTCTGACCTTCACCCTGACATAATTAAGACCTTTGTCAGGTTTTTAATGGCACACACGACACACTGGAACACACACGTGCAGGCGACACAGCACACACACACACACACACACACACGCACAGGTAGGCCTGAGGTCGCGGTGAATTTATTTTCTGCTTTTTCCCATCCTGGACCGTCCTTCCTCAAGGACCCCCCAGGAGCAGTGGGCAGCTTTGCAGCGCCCGGGGACCAAGTGAAGTGAACTGTCCATCTTTGGTCAGGGATGGACATGACATCAGGTTCTGTTATTTTTGCATGTTTTTACTGTTGGGGTTCTTAGTGGAGGAAACCCCTTTTTAACACGGGGAGAACATGCAAACTCCACACAGAAGGGCCCGGGAGATAGCCCACCTGAGCACTGTGCACTCTGGGGAGGACCTGCCCCCGAGAGCCAACAGCGCCCCATGCGGGAATCGAACCCATGACCTTCTTGCTGTGAGGCAGCAGTGCAAGCAGTGCAAGCAACTGAGCCACCGTGCCCACTTATTTGGACATTTGGTCCATGTATCAAATATGTAACTAGCTGAAGTCTATGGTCAGGTTATGATTAGAGTTCCAAAAATTCTCTCTCTCACTCTCTCGATGTGGCTGCTTTGTTCTACCTTCATGAAAAGGAATTTGCTTCACTCTTGTACATGTGAAACGTATCTGCTCTCTGTCCCTCCCGCCAAGCAGTGCAGGGGGAGCAACGGTTTCTGGAACACTCTGTTCTAGGAACCGGTTCATTACAATTCATTTCTGACACAATATGGAATACAATCTCCTGTGAGCAGTTGTATGATTTTGCCATTTTGTGTGTACAGTTTTGTTTGCTTTATCACATGTATTATATTTCATCATTATATGTCACCATCCACAAACATAAGTGTATTAAAGCGGGGGTCATATGATACACAGTCATTTCTTTAACAGCCTGTTACATTTACCACTTCTTATATATGACTCCAAACATAGCCCTCAGAGGCATAGTACAAAAGTGGAAGTTCTGTCTCTGTTTACCGCTACTGGGGGTTGAACTAAATCATTGGGTTTGTAGTCTATACCATGGGGGCCATGGAAATTCATCTTCCTCAAATTCATGTGCTGCTAATTTTAAACTGATTTGCAACAGTTGGCTGATGCACTCAGTTCTCTGTTTTTCTGCTTTTTACAGAGCGAAATGGCACGAGCAAAGAGAGAAATGGCAGCTCTCGCAGTATTTGAGCATCTCTATTCCTAGTAGGGCTTTCAGCACTGTGAATGTAGACGTGATTGGGAATGAGTGGGGAACTGATACCAGCTACCAGCTTAAAAACATTCCACCATCCCTTCCTGACAACAGACTAATGTCCAGTGATTCAGCAGCTTACTCATTTGCTCGCCCACTCCACCTCCCTCCACAGTTGTCAGGTTTTCACAAAAAATATGAGCACAGGCAGACTATCTAGAAAGGATGCATCGATACCACCTTTTTCAGAGCGAATACGAGTACTTACATTTGTGTCCTTGCTGATACCGTCTACTGATACGAGTACCTATCAATTTATAATATGCTCTATCAATTTCTCCAACCCAACTGTTTCCGATAGGCAAGTCTGATAGGACAGCAAAAACTATCAGACAGTCATAAAATCCAGCTACTAGCTATTTCCAGAAGGCAAATATGATGGGGCAGCAAGAGAAATTACAGAATACCTCCTGACCGCAGTCTTGAGTTTAACGTAATGTGTCCATGAAGTGTTATCAGATCATTTTTATGAGTATAAATACGAGTATATGAGCCGAGTATCGGCCCGATACCCGATACTGGTATTGGTGCAACCCTACAATCTAGTATGCAGGCAAATGTGGAGAACCAGAAAACTCTGTTCATCAAATGTGTTGATTAACATTGATTAAAAACTGGTGGCTGAGGCTTCAAGTTCATTAAGGGATTATGCCTGAACAATGAGACTTTAGAACTGGAGAGGTTACATAATGTCCATGAGGAGAATAACAATCAGTGTGAAGAGTGTTTCCTGCTGTTTGGAAACTGTTTACTTTGAGAAAGAACGCTTTTGACCTGGTTGCCCAGATACAAAAATCCATGCTTGGATAGTCTCCTTTTTTCTCTGGCAAGCATTCAGTGACAGCAAGTACATCCAACAGTTTAGATTACATTCTTTTCTTCATGCTGTGTGACTCTTTGTGTGACCGAGAGTGACTGCGCGCGCGTGTGTGTGTGTGTGTGTGTGTGTGCATGGGTGACTGTGGGTGTGAGAGTGTGCGATGAAAGTGTGTGCTAGATATGTGACTGTGTGTGTGTGTGTGTGTGTGTGTGTGTGTGTGTATCTCATCCCTCAGCATAGTCTGTTAACGAGGCACATGTTTGTTTGAATTTGCCAGTTCTGCAGAACAATTTATTTTGAAGGGGAAGTAGCATTAGAGGAAAGATGACAACAACATTTGGGTGCATTCCTATAATTCAGTGTGACATGTGAAAGCAATAATACAGAAGTTATTTCCATAGCTCAACTGAAAGAGCAAAGAGCATTAGCAACACCAAATTAACGGGCTTTGTTCCCACGGACCACGCATGGCAAACTACATCTTGCCTATTGCTTACTGTATTCAATTTGAGTAAAAGCGCCTGCTAAAGAAATAGCCCACATATGAATGAAAAAGCACTTATGCTAAGACTGGTGATGAAGGAGGTGAAAAAAGCCGTATTCTTGTCAACAACAAAAAATGCTGTTAGTTTCAGGTGGTCAGCTCAGGTGGATTTTTTCGAACAGGACATTGTGAGCTTAGCAGACAACGTGTGGGTGTCCTGTACTGACCTACCTGTGGGTGAGAGAGCGAAAATAGACTTTACAAAGGTTTTTGATGACATAATAGAGCTGCTAGCACAAATGGTGGAAATTCTGATCCCTGCGGTTTAATAATTTGATGAATTATGTGACACTATAGTGTTGTGCCTACACTAAACGTATATAGACTAAAGAACCTGCCACTTTGCCATTGTGCAAATAGGCTGTTAAGGAGTTTTAAGCATATCTTTGTTACTTTAGAGAGGATTGGTGTCGATTAACTCGGAGATAATTTTGAGATTCATTTTGACGTATATCAACGCAACAGTACGATGTCAAAGGATTTCTGAGAGCATTTTCTTCCAGAGAAATTCTCACTAAAGTAGACCGAGCTCTCCCCTACTCTGGAGCAAGGGAGGCGGAGTGCATCAACACGTGTCCATTCTCTATTTTATCTAGCCCTGCATGTAACTCAATACAGAACTGAAATAGACTGTGAGACCACAGCACCAGTTGACTACCTTTCTTTGTGCCTGGACCGACTGTTCATTGTGCATTTCCACTGCGCGCATTGTTTGTGTGTGTTTTTTTTTTTTTTAACATTGACTGGAGTTTGGAGTTACGACTTATTAAATGTATGTGGGAATTTATTTTCGGGTCTTTTTAAGTTTGCTGCCCTTATGGGTTGTTGGTAAGTAACTGAACCTTTGCCTTCATATAGCATTAGCTCATTCTAACATTATCAAACTGACAATAATCTACTTTTTGGTTTGGTTACTGTAGCCTACTTATATGTAGAATCTAATAATGTCTAAACGTTCTTTTGAAGACTGGGCTGTGTGTCATAAAACTATTTTAATAGCGTAAAGTACTTGTAAAGTAAGGCAACAGATATTCTAATAGATTGAGATCACCCGTATGTTCGTCGCAGCTAGCGTGGAGAGAATATAAACTGGTTGCCTACTTTCTAAACCGATGTATTGAGATAGGCCTACAATCTCGGAGTGCAGAGTTGAGTGCACAACCACAGGAGGGCGGAGTAGCATTGCTCTCCTGCGTTTGTTCACAACCTTAATGACGTGCATAACCGTACGACATTTATTTATAGTTTTCTGTGTTTTGTGTAGATGGGAATCAGTGTCCAGAAGGTGTGTTAACGATTCACCCTGAGAGAGTGGTTGTGAAATATGGGGATTTCGTGGAGGTGAACTGTAGCGCATCAGGACCACATGATGGGATGGGCTGGGAGGCTACTGTTGGGAACAAACCCATTGAGGAGGACATCCATCTGATCACCTGGACTGTGGAAGAGCTGACAGATTGGGATGTGGAAGCTCAGTGCTTCATCAATCTAGAGGATGAACAGTGCATCAAAACCCTTACTGTTGTCATGTACAGTAAGTACCATGTGATATCATATTCACACAATATTCCTTGACTATCTTCAGGCATGCTTGCATGTTTTTCACTAATGACAGTCACTAAGCTGGACAGTGATTTTGTGCAATATAATGACCATCACATATACATGTACACACATATTACACACATTTGCAATAACAACTTTCACTTTCAATAATAATGTTGATAATAATAACACTCTCCACAGAGGATCTAGAACATGCACCTGTACTCTCAGCTAACCACACGGGACCAATGATCGAGGGAACTACATATCTGCTCCAGTGTGCCGTATACAACGTCGCACCTGTCCGTACCCTTACCGTGATGTGGTACAGAGGGGATGTACTGATAGGTCATTCCCCAGCTGACAACAGCACAGAGCTGCCCAGCCCAGTAAATGTGACTGCCAGCCTCCGGATCACCCCGACAAAACATGATGATGGAGCCCAGTTTCGGTGTGAGGCAGAGCTCAATCTGGGACAAGAGGGACCTCAACCACCCCCTCCTAAAATGATATCTCAGAGTGTTAGCATCACTGTGCACTGTGAGTCTGCATTTAGTATTCATCAGAATTGTCAGAAGCTATCTCTATACTTTTTCCCCCTTTTATTCTTCAAATGATTACTACATACCATCTTTTCAGAATCACATTACATCACATTACATTACATTACATGACAAAAGGTTAGTTTTGAATCGTATTTATACTGTATGGTTCTGTAGGGTTAACCAAGTCACATGGCAAAGAACAGTAATGGCCAAACTGAGTATGCTCCAAAATCCATGTACTATCAAATACCACATACCTTACTCCTTTCTCCTCTGATACAATATGACACAGCACATTTGTTTTTGTCTTACTCAGATGGTCCAGTAACAACCAACTGTCCACGCACCATTGAAATATCAGAGGGGGACAATCTGGAAACATTTTGTCCCTCTGAAGGCAACCCACGTCCTACCGTCAGATGGCTCCGAGATGGACTGTCCATAGACCCCAGTCGTCCACTCAGCAGAGAGGACAGTGGTGTCTATACTGTCAACGTTACAGGACTGTTGTCATTTGAAGATACGATTGAAGTCTTTGTGATGTGTAAGTGTTCCACTGGCTGACACACTGTTTCTAAAGGCCACACTATGTTTTGGAATGAATCATGACACAATTTATGTGCAATGTAGTTTGAGATAGCTGATTTAAGAAGCCAATTATTCGTTCATGTTCACATTTATCTATTTGTTTATGTTCTGTATCTAACTAAACATCTTAACTCTCTCAGGCTTACCCTTTCTTCCTTCAACTGTCTCATGTTTTGTTTTCAGATGGTCCAGTATTTCACTGTCCCAGCAGTTACATCGTTGAGGAATATACAGCTCATAACCTATCATGTGAGGCGGACGGTTACCCCAGACCTGACACACAGTGGCTTAAAGATGGCGAGGAAGTCGTTTTGCCAGAGGAACTCTCTAGAGGTTATGGGGGGCAATATTTCATCCTGGCCAACAGCACCTACGGAAATGCTTCTCACTTACTGGATATCAAAGTCCTCTGTGAGTACAATTTAATTTCCTAATTCATTTTGAGCTTTATAGCCTTTTAGTTAAGTTGGACAGTGTAGAGAGACAGAACATTTGTGGGAGAGAGATAAGGAGTGGGACTGGGAAATGACATGGGGTCGGACTCAAACACAGGTCTCCTTGGGCACAAAGACATGCATATGGTAGGGGATGCTACTGATTGTGCCACATGTCCCCATCTTATTTCGTTATACAGTACATCCACATCCTTGAAATGGCCATACTGTATCATTCATATAAAATGCATCCATAACTTGTTGAGGGCTATCAATGTATGCCTTACGTCCTTAGATCCACCCTCACCCATAGCTGAACTTGAGGACACAGAGGTGGACGTGGTGGGGTCTGATGTGGTGCTGAAATGTGCTGTTCATGGAGACCCTCGGCCGCAGTACGAGTGGAGCTACCCTTGGGTCAGTAATGTGTGGGTGAAGACTGAGGATGGGGTGTCCCTGCTGCACATTAATGGAACCACCGAAGCAAACATTGGAACGTATGTATGTTTTGCCTTCAACAAGCTTGGAGAAGCGCGCAGATCTGTCAGAGTCACTGTGAAAGGTAAGGGAGAGCATTCTTAAATGACTGCGGAGTTTGGCAGTATGCAAGGCTATATCTCCCCATTTGGGGTGTTATTGGCTCCCTCTCAGTTTGTGTCCTTTTGGTCTTTAAAACTTTTCACCCTTGACATAATGTTATACATGATAAAAAAAAGAAACCGTTACCTTAGAGATTGTAGCCAGTTTCATTTATGTTATTAATTTGCCTTTGTTAGTATAGGCAAGCAAGATAGTGCACGCTTTGTTATAGAGCAAAGGAGCGTATTTTAGAACGTGGGGGAGGTCTGTTATCCATTACATTTAACCGGGAGCCAGAGGAGAGGAAGAGAGATTGGGGAGTGCTTTTCCTGAAGGGAAACGTGCCTCTCTGCCCACAATGAATTTAGGGAAAAGCCAGAGAAGTCGACGCCGACCTGATGAAAATCTACCAGGAGTTTAACGTTAATCAAAATGAAACTCTCATGGATAGAATCCATAACTTTTGTTGTTTTGAGTCTGTACGGAGCAACACTGAGTAAGTGATCGAAACATTTCAGTTTCCTTTTTTTTTGTCGTTTAAATGAGGGGATTTTAGTTCAGCCAACTTCCTGCTGATGCGTGCTAACGTTACAAGCCTACTCTTACTGGTACAGAAAGGAAGTTGATGTTAAGTAGGTTTTAGCATCTTACACTATGGACTGAATCGAACCGTTTTCCGCTGAAAGATAGCTTACCTGAGGATGCTTTACAGGGAAATGGTTGATAAACGGTTGAATTTCGCACAATTTCCCTAATCAGACTCCTACATAGGACATTCCAAGTTCTTGCATGACTGTTTTTGAATGGCACTTAATACAAAACCACTGACTGTGGAACGGATTTGGCTCGTTATCTGGCATACACCACGGTCTCGCCGTGACACTGCCGATATCTTGTGCCACCAAGTGATTGGCACGTATTGTGTTGGTCATCCGACAAGACGCATACGCCCTTACACTAAGAACAGCTAACGTGTTGTCTCGCTATAAATGGCTACTTCTTCATAGTTGGCGTTTTCCTCCCCAGAAAGCTGAACGCGTTGGCGTCAAAACGTATGCATGTTGTCATAACGTTAATGGGCAGTTTTTCCGGGTGTTCCCCTTGATCTGCAACACAACTTCACTTGAAAGAATTAGAGGAAGTTGAAATAGCCTGCCTGCCAGGGCAGTCATTCGTTGCATCCTGTTTTACCCCATTCCTGCCATGGTCATTCAAGATATCATAGGATGCCTTCTCGAATTATAGTTAAGTTGATGGCTCATTTTATTCATTGTATTAATACAATTTACAATTTTTTTTATTCAAACCTTTGCAGGAGTACAGGCTTCATGTCCAATACAGTTTTCCAGCGCTAACAAACCAGTGAACGAAACAGTGGTGGAATATAACAAGAATGTGTCAATCAGATGCTCTGCCCCAGGACACAAAGAGATTCTCTGGACAGTTTCACGGAATCACAGAATCACAGGAGACACGTGGACAGAGAAAGCCCTAACAGACTGGAATGTAAAGCCCATTTGCAAAGTTACTTTATGGAACCGCGACCCTTGCCATAAACTCTTCAATGTTACTCTTTTCAGTAAGTTGTCATTTGTTGAACAATCTATTTAGTTATTTGTTGTTTATGTTACCTTCCTTCATAGGCTCCAGAGTAAAATTCAAAATATTTTTTACTATTATCTTTGATTGGTGATAAAAAACAAAAACAAAAAACACTTAGGTCAGTCCATTGTCCATTATGTATTATGCCTTTCATCCATTTATCCATGAAAAGCCTAAGCATAATTTGGTGCAATGCAGTTTGTAGTGAACATTGAATAGGCAGTGAGGAGTTTTTGTAAAACTACCAAGCCAACGAGGTAACAGCCAACAGACTTGCCTTTCATACGCAGACAACAACACTGCTGACACTGTTTGACATATTTTTGGTAAAATATTTGTATGATATTGTGCTGTAAATGCTATTCTTACATTTTTGTGTGACTTCATATTCAGACCACAAAACTACACGGGATAGCCTGGGCAGCTAGTGGAAAGGCATGTGGCAGATCTCCCCTTCACATGATATTCTATCATCATAAATGAATTTGAGGATGTTATAAAAACAAATCCCTTAACTATACCTTAAAATGGTAAAAACCTACATATTTTTGCTTGACATTTTAGTTTTCAGACAGTTTGAAAGAAAGAATGCCATTGGTATGTTGTGTTGTGTACCTACTGTACAATAGAACAACAGCATGGTGTACCTTTGCTGTGCTGAGTTTTACACTGCAGCATGCAACAGGAAAAATTGGAAACAAAGAATGCTTTTTAAGATGTTTTTTTCTATGTTTACTTCTCAGAAACGCCAAAGGATTTATCCATCCGTTTTCAGAACCACTCTGGACCTTTAATTAAGGATAAACAATATACACTCCTGTGTGAGATTCAAAATGTCGCTCCAATCAAGAACCTCGTTGTCAACTGGTACAAAAAGGAAATAAACAGTTCTCGTTCCGTGAAGAATGAAACATTTCCGGACAACTCCATCAAGACACCCCAAAATGTTTCCTCCACCCTCCTCATCAGAGCCACCAAGTCTGAAAACGGGGCGCAGTACTGGTGTGAGGCCAGACTGAAGCTGGGAGACCACGACACGAGCGCCACATCACAGCCCCTCAGTGTCACCGTCTACTGTAAGTTCTGTTCTGATGAGGGAAACGAATTAAAGGTACATTCTGTGATTCTGGCAAAAGGTTGTTGATATTTAAACAGCCAATCAAATTATCATCAAATATCATCACTACCACATTATTTGGACACATTTCATCCATAGGGGACGCTGCAACTGACACATTTCAATATCTGAAGAACGCCTTAAGCTAAAATAAAAAAATTCCGTATGCTTATACTTGGCTACATTCCCCGTGCCTGCGTGGGTTTACTCCAGGTACTCCGGTTTCCCCCACCATCATAAAGACATGCATTGCATCATATGAATATGAATGAATGTTGGTGGTGGTCGGAGGGGCCGTTGGCGCTGATTGGCAGCCACGCTTCTGTCAGTCTGCCCCAGGGCAGCTGTGGCTACTGAGGTAGCTTACCACCACCTGTGTATGAATGACTACTAGACTCTGGACTCTGTAAAGCGACTTCGGGTATATAGAGAAGCGCTATATAAGATTGAATTGATTGATTGATTGATTGATCCATTCGGCTCGCTCAACAAAATGGCCATCAACGGCCCGACAAAATGTATCAGCCAATATGTCTGTGTGAATGGCCAATCTTAATGATGGCATATAGAAGCTATTTACCAAATTTCATACAAATCAGCCATAAGATTTTGCTACAACAAGCTACGTACAACATGTTCTCCTCTGTTCTTCTGACATGGTTTTGGTCTGTCTTCAAAATTCACTATGTCTTTAAATCCTTACGTAACATTTACAAAATTCGAATTGTCGTTTTTCACCTGTTGAAGCAGTCCAATCATTCAACCTTTTTCTACTTGAGGCAGTTCTCAGTCACTCGTGACTATATTTAAACGTATTATTATAAAGGTGTGTACCCCTGTCCTGTTATAAATATTGACACTAGGAAGCCTATAATAGCATGTACTCTACATTTACTATTGTATTCAAACATATACTTGTCTTAAAATCCCACATTTGATATATGCATACATATTTTTCAAAACATATTGTTATCAGTTATGCAATGAAGGTCATATTGTTGCTCATGTCATGTCAATTTCACAAAAGGCTCAAATTTAGCACGTTATGAAGTCACAGTCATCCTCACTAGACAGGTCTCAAAACCACAGAACGTAACTACTAATCCACAAACTATGGTTACTTTACATTTTCACTCGGAATAAGATATATACGTATACCATCACTATATATTTATCAGCATGTGTTCCCTTGATAATGAATCCATGATCTTGGTGTTGTTGTTCAACTAGTTGCTCAGTTGAGCCACAGGAACTGTCATGCCATTGGCTTTCTGCTACCCTTACCCACGTCCCATGTGTCTCTACCTATACTCTTACCCATAGACATATATACATAGACGCCCCGTTGGCTTTTGGGTCGCGTGTCAACGTTGCCGCCATCTTGGGGAGGTGAAGACTGGCCTGTAAACAAACGCATGTTACCGGTGGAGCTGCGGCTTTTCTGGATAAAAAGCACCGATTTCACAGTCCCTGTTTTTCGTTTACAAAGATAAAAACATTACACTGTTTTGGAAGTGTTTACGTGTCTGAACTGAAAATGTCCGTAGATCATAAACCCTTGAATATAAAAACGACTCAATGAAATCAGTCGAGAAATTAAAACGCTATAGTGCTTTTTATCCAGAAAAGCCGCAGCTCGACCGTTAACATGCGTTTGTTTACAGGCCAGTCTTTACCTCCCCAAGATGGCGCCGACGTTGGCACGTCGTAGCAACGTTCTGAAGGAGTCAATGGGGCGTCTATGTATATATGTCAATGCTCATACCCACGTCCCATGTGTCTCTACCTATACCCTTACCCATGTTCCTTGTGTCTCTACCTATACTCTTTAGATGGACCAGTTATTACCCGGCCAAATGTCAGTGACTTGCCCGTGTTCAAAGACTACCAGGAGGTGTTGGTGTGTGAAGCAGAGGGAAACCCCAAGCCAGAAATCATTTGGATCTTCAACAACAAATCCATCAAAGGTGGCAATCTCACCATTGGCACTGAAATGGCAGGGTTGATCCACTGCAGAGCAAGCAATGAGGTTGACGTCGCTACAAAAACAGTGAAGCTGGTGTTCAAAGGTAACAACCTACATTTCTCACATTGCTTAAATGTACTCACCCACTCATCCCTGCTTGAGATGCAATGGCTGCTTAAGTCTGTTACTAATGCTTTTTCTTTCATCATAACTCAGTACATTTGTATAACTTGTGCTTTTCCTTTGCATGCTCGCTTGCATGTTTCAGTCCCCATGTGTCCTTGCATTGTCCACTAAGTTTTACCCATTTTGGCCTCAAAACTCAGTGTCCTTTATTGTATCCACCAGAGTACCAATACTCCCTCTCTAATTGCCCCAGGTTTCAGGTTAGATAATGTGATGAGAATTCAGGTTAGTAGGTACTTTTTCCGTGCCCTAGACTAGAGCATCTGAGGTTAAAGCCTGACAAGTGAGGCAATGGACTCAATGGAGCCTTGGTACATCCTAAACTGATGGAGGGACCTGCACTGGCCATTGACTCTTAAGCAAAAGTCTTCCCTTAATGGTCTCCTCCAACACGTTGTTAAGACAGTGATGCACTGATAGGACTCGTGTTAGTTGTAAACCACTCTGGCTTATTGGCGATGCATGTCATGCAGCATACTCTAATGTGAGTTGAAGCTGCTTAACGTGCTATATTTCCAGTTGAAGAGATCTGTCTCAAGGGGACTCTTTCTTTGAGACTAAATAAAGTATTTCAAAAAGTCCCTAAAATCTCTCGTAGCACATGGTGGACTGAACAGCGCTACTGCTCGAAAACTTGTAATGCCTGGCTTTGACCCTTGTATGGCAGAGCTGCAATGTCGGTGTGATGCATTGAGGCATTGACCACAGTTGTTCTAAACGGGAATCTAATGTCCTTACTTTTGGATGATAACGTCACATATGATGGACACCGTTTCCCTGAAGAATGACTGACAGCTGTGTTTTGTTTCTCTTGCAACAGAGGACTACTTGCCCCTGATTGCCGGCTTTGTGGCAGTGATCGTGGTGATCACCTCGGTGATCTTCATCTTCATCTACTCCATCTACTACACAAACACCAAGATGGGCCGCTACAGCCTGAAGGACGCCAAGCCCAACACACAAAATGGCAACGTTGCACAGAATGGCCTTGACAGCAACTTTCCCATGAAGAAACTCTCGCAACAGAACATCTATGTCTTGGATGGGACTCCGTGACTTGTGATGCGCCTTGTGAGGATGTGCATCACTTCATTCAAAGCAAGCTCGGGCCAGATTTGAGTTTTCTGACCAGCCAGAGAGGGTTACGGCGGGTCCTCAGCCTATCCGATCATCATCCTCATACTCCTTAAGATCAGCACACACACTGTCTTTATCCGAATCCGCCCAAAAGCTTGTTTGGTCTGGCAGAACCTTGCTTGCTGACTACAGAGAACGGCCTGTACCTTTTTTCCTTTGTGATCATTTTTGCCCCAGGATGTTTCCAACTGAGGTACATGTCAGTTGGAAGAGGCTATAGGACCATCTGTTACTTTGCAGTGAATGAATACGTTGACATAGTACAGTCCAGTACAGCTTTCGTGCTATGCATAAAGAGAGAATATATGTTGGGCATTACAGCATGTTTTTTTCTTCTTGTGAGTCAGCTGTGTAGCTCAGCTAACTACTGTTATTCTGTATGTGGGAGGTACTGTGTGCTGAGGTCACCACTGCATCATCATCATCATCACCACCATACAGCACGGTTGTTTGTTATTCAAATGGTGTTTGCGTAGATTCCTCCTTCTGTGGCTGTCACTTGAGACATGCTTGGCCCTGTGTATGATGTCATACTGTTATGCTATTACATGCACGTATTAGAAATATTATCTTATAATTCTATCAGTATCTAACTACATCTAAAATGAACGTAAATATGTATAGATCTGTGATGTGAAATAGCCCCTTAGTGTCACTGCTGTTTGAAGACTTGCAAAAAGGGGGGGGGGGGGGGGGGGGGAGGAGTTCCATGGGCATGGCACGGAACTCCTGACGTCTAACTGTGTTTGCTCTTAGACGTAACACAATGTCTACAACTATGACTGGGGTTTCTAACTGTGTTTGCTCTTAGACGTAACACAATGTCTACAACTATGACTGGGGTTTCTAACTGTGTTTGCTCTTAGACGTAACACAATGTCTACAACTATGACTGGGGTTTCTAACTGTGTTTGCTCTTAGACGTAACACAATGTCTACAACTATGACTGGGGTTTCTCTGATGAAGATTATATTAAGAGTCCTGAAAATGACAATGTTACCCATAAAATCGGTGAATACACATAAACATGTTTTCAGGACCTCCTATGGAATTTGCAATAGGTGTGTGTGTGGGCCTATAGGAAGGGCGCCTTTGGCTTTGCAGAAATGTGCCTATTATGAAATGAGCTGCTGGCATTAGCTTACCTGCCTTAATGTTGGGACCTGTTGTACACTGGATGACATCTGTGATCACACTGTAGAAAAATAGACTTTTTTTCCAGTAAGACGGAAGCTAAATTTGCATTATTGAACTATGTACTTTTATTTATATAAAGTATTTGTAAAAAAAAATATTGCATGACTCTTTTGCTCAGGGGCTCGTCCCCTTCACACCAGTAAACAGCCTACCCCAGACGAATCCTCTTTTAAATTAAACTTAGTCAATTATTTCACTTAGGCGTAGGCTTATTTTAATACGAAATATTGAAAATGCCCTTAATTTTTTATTTCAGAATTCACAATATGAATAACAATACAGGGCATTTCATGCACTGTAATTACAAGAATCGTATAGCCCATATTCTTCCAACTTATATTTGCAGAATGCTGATACTTTCCTGCTTGTTTCTGAGATGCAAAATAATGCTCAGGAATATGGGGGTGTCACACTGAAATGTGTTTATTGAGCTATAAACGAAATGGTATGACTATACTGTGATGAAACAAATCAATGTTGGGGTACAACTGTTACAACATGACAACATTTGCTTTTCATAAAAAATAGGCATTGTATGTGTTGAAAATAGATCAACACGGCTTTTTTTATTTATTTTATTTGCTCAACACGCCATCTAGTGCCCATCCTGAACCTAGCAAGACGTAGAGTTAACCGTTTGGGAAGCCCCCGCCCCCCTGCTGATCGGGACTCATCATTCCCCGGAGCAACCCCCCATATTTCAAAATAATGCAGAGGGTGGAGATTTGTTCAAAGCTGGGGATGAAGTTACACAGTGATTTTGAAAAGTCTCCAGTCAATCTATCTGCCCTTGATATGGCAGGAATTAGGCTACAACTAAGTCATAACGCATTTTGGTCCTGCTTGTGGAAGTTTCACTTTGACATTTCTTAGGAAATGGGAAAAATAAAAAAGCCTAGGACCTATAGACTCAAAAAGAGTCAATGTCCGCAGAATTAGGCTATATATTACGAGCCACGGAACAGACAACGCTATAGTTCATTTCAGTAGCAGCACCTACTTTCAGGCACGACCCAAGTAAGCGTAAAATGACTGAACATGGTGAAGTTGTCATGTTCTGCCAAAAGTGATCCTATGGCTTAGCAATCAATAGTGTTACTCCCAAAACAACAGCTCCGCCCTCATCTTCTTCGGGTTGGGCTGCTTGCTGAGCGTTTCAACCAAAGGTGAGATATCTTCATGATATGCTCACCATTTGCCCACAGTCGCCTACTTACTAACCAAACGGAATATCGTGGACGAGGATTTTTACTACTTACATCGAGCCAGAGTATCAAACAGCCCTACCAAACGCCACTTTTCGACTGAACAGCTTTGCTTAACTTTCTACTTGAACATGGAAGATTCCATGTATAGTTGATCACTGGCGCTTTACGTGAAAAGGGTCCACAATCAGACTAGCAATGCCAGCGCGGTGGATATAAACTGGAACTAAATAACCAAGAATTTTGGAATTGTATTTTTAAGATCATTTTAAAAGTTCTGGTAGCTGGTATATAGCTACGTATATATTTAATAATCGAAGGAACTGCCTAACGAATAGCCTATATGATGACTCAAGTAAAGCTTTACTGTGGATTCCTGTTGTTGCTTGCACCTTCAGGTAAGAAATCTGTTTCACTACTGTTCTCAGGGTAACTAAGGTATCCTGTCTCACAGCGGCTGCAAACTAGGCGGTGGTGTGCTATTGACTTGTTCAACTCCCTGTTGTAGCTCATATGGCCTACATTTGTATCTGCATCTATGTGTCTGGACTCAGCGAATGTTTAGTAGGCTGCTACAGTTACATTGTCTTCACACAAATTTCCTTTCGTTTAAAAAATAAGTCATAGCCTAGTCGTCAGTGGATCCATACTTTCGAGTAAGGCATCAGGAGTATCTAAAAATGGCTCAAGCCCATTCTATTTGCATCAGCGATTGGGTGAAGATATGGTAACGAATAGCCTACTCGTCACTGGCTGCGCTGGCTAGGGTTAATAGTATATCACATTATCGCCTGGGATATGTTGAGCGTATTAGCCCTGTTTTCTCTGGAAAACAGCACCCCCCTACTTGATTCTAATCTAATTCGTTTTTAGGGGAACATAAAGTTGTCTAGATTAGAGCGTCTATAGGCTACATATGAAAGTGTCTTAGCTCCTTTAGAACCTAATCAAGAGTTACATTTTAAGAGATTGTAAAGGCTTGTGGTCTTTGGGTGTAATTACAAAAGTAATTCAATGGATGAATGCATGAACATTTGTGATTAGTTAGGAGTAGTAACACCAAGAATAAGTTCTTGGTAATTTGTTTCTGAATTAAGTCGTTATGCCGTTATTTTAACAAAATATTCAAAGGAAAATGCTGTGCGTTTTTAATATGCATTGAGTATAGACTTTTTTCATTTAAAAGGAACTACAAAATGCGCTGTGTCGTGTGCTGTATTGTTTATTGTATGTCAGTACAAGTGTTATACATATGGATTGTTAATATTCAATAACAAAATAGAACATGTTCCTGTAACTAAATTCCCAAAAGGCTCACGTATTATATCAATACATTGTATGTATCTTTGTGTTTTAGAGACACACACTAAGGGTTACTTTGCTTTCATCAAGTGCAAGGTATAGGATTAAGAATATGCTATGGAGACTTGGGGTGCTTTGCAACTGCACCTACACCTGCTCAGACAGAGTAACTTGTGTTTTAGGTTTATTTGCTGCCTGTCCTGTTGAGATCAGTCCCCCCTCTCTGGTGGTGAGGTATGGAGATTCTGCTTCTGCCACCTGTCGTACACTCGTACCCATCAGTGGTATGGGCTGGGAGTCTACTGTGGGGGCTGTGGGTTTGGAGGAGGGTGTTACTGAGCTCAACTGGACTGTGAAGGAGCTGAGAGAGTGGATAATGAGGCCACAATGCTTCATCAACCCAGAGGATGGTGACCAGTGCCAGAAAGAACTTGCTGTTGTGGTATACAGTGAGTTACCTTTTCATTCTCCAAAAATGTTTCCTTATGATATATAACTAATATGATAATTTTGTAATGTTAAATGTTTAAATTGTCAGTATTCCTTTTACAGAAATGCCAGACAGTGTGACCCTGACGATAGGTGATCCTGGGCCAAAGGATGCTGGCACGACATACATCCTTACTTGCCGCATTGAAAACTTCACCCCTGTCCAGAACCTGAATGTGAGGTGGTTTAAAGGAGGACAGGTGCTGGTTCAGGAAGTTGGTGGGGAAGAAGATGACAGCATTGGTCCACAGAACAAGACTTATGAACGGCAACTCATCTTCAAACCATCTGACAATGGAGCAGAGTACCGTTGTGAAGCTGGGCTAAATTTGACGTCTGATCCTCATATTCAATCACAACCAGTCCTTGTCACTGTCCACTGTAAGAAACACTAGCTATGGAGCTAAGTTACATTACAACCAAGCATTTTTACAGTACAGTGTAGGAGACGTTTTATAAACATGACAGAATTATTTATTTCTACACTCTACACTTGCACCTCTGTGTTTCCTGATGAAAATGGATTATCAAAATTTCTGTTACCTTATTCTGACTTAAGGTCCCAAAGAGTCTTATCAGCACCAGTTTCTGAGATAAGGGGGTATAAATCTAAGCATCTTTGAGAACTGTGAAAAGCGCTATGTAAATGTGATGTATTATTATTATTATTATTATTATTAAATTAGCACTCACTGCCAAGCATTGTTGGGCAAGTTACTTAATAAAAGTAA
Source organism: Clupea harengus (assembly GCF_900700415.2). Taxonomy (NCBI): domain Eukaryota; kingdom Metazoa; phylum Chordata; class Actinopteri; order Clupeiformes; family Clupeidae; genus Clupea; species Clupea harengus. Next base: position 30,199,553 of record NC_045152.1, on the reverse strand, counting down.
TCAGGTAAAGTTACTGATTACGTTCTCTAAATTGTAATCAGATTACTTTACTGATTGCTTGCTCTATAAAGTAATCGGATTACTGATTACTTTCAGTTACTTTCCAAAAACAAAAAAAAGATCATCCCTTACCTGATTCATAGAAGTGCTGATCTAGGATCAGTTTTGCATCTTTGAATAGACACAAGACAATCTGATCCTATACCAGCACTCTAGGCACATCTTGACCCGATGACATAAACAGGAAGGGTTAAAAAGCAGACTGTACATACTATAGCAATCTATTTTTACCATAATGTCCCAACCAATGCACCCAAGCCAAGTTAATAGAAATGTGAATATAACAAGCAATTTTGTAATGCACCAGTACACTATAGGATTAGTGACATATCAAACAGAGTCAATTATCTAGATTGTCATTTAATTTTCAAATATGAAATTACAAAAATGTAAAATACACACAAATTACCAAACAGGCTAAATCGTGGCTGACAATTGTGGCTGGGTCAAGCACGGCCCATGGTGGAGGAGTGTGACTGCTCTCCCAAAGAGAAAAGGCAGAGACTGATGGAAAGCCTTAGGCCCAGCGCTTGACATAGTAAAAGCAGCACAGCAAATAATTAACATTTGAATCAATTCACTTTTTAAACCTTAAATGCTATTTATTATATAATTAACTTATTTATTCTAACTTATATTTATATTTTAATGAATACAATTTAACAGGGTTACACAAACAATAACTTAAGTGCCAGCTCTGGCTTCGTGGTGCAGTTACAACCTAATCTTAATGTTTAGCTTGTTTCGGAGGAGTTGGGGCAGTCTGTCCTTCAGTCGAGGCCGAGGCATGACCATCTCTCGCTACAAGTTTCACCTGTTTGTCTTAGCGAAACAGATGTTTGTAGAGGTTGCTTGTTGAGTCAAGTGCAGTTGAGAGGCGCTTGTCTCCAGGACACAGCTTACATTTAACTGTAATATTTTTTTCTTTCACGGATACAAAAAGAAAATAATGGGAGTATTTCCATCTTCCGAAACATCCGTGGTCACTCTTATCGCCTGCCATCATGTTTATTAGCCTTCTACTCGCGTGACCCCACATTCACCGCAGTTCCCACCAACGGTTTACAAAGTAACACCATGGAAACTGAGGTGAATATGGGGTCACGGCCGCGCGTGAGCATATCAATCGAATGAAAGGGAGCAGATAGGCACGTAAAAAGTAACTGAAGTAACTGCTTTTTTATTCGGTCAGTAACTGTAATCGGATTACCGAAAACTTAAAGGTAATCCTTTACATTACTGAGTTACTGGATAAAGTAATCTGATTACAGTAATCGGTTACTTTGTAATCAGTTACTCCCAACACTGCTGCCAAGTAAACTCAGTTCTAAAAAATGCTAAAAGAGCAATGACATAATACTAATGAGGAAAATGAATCCTCAGAGTTACACCATTGTCAGTCACATTTGGGATTGTATCGATTTAGCGGTGTTAAAGGACCAACATGTAATATATTACACCAAAATATGTTACCAGAGATTAAGGAAACAGGCTAAGTTAAAACACTTGCTTCTCCGACAACAATGCTACAATCCACATGATCTGGTTGATCATTTGCAAACAACTTGTGAGGGACTCGATGTTGCTTGCCATTGTCAAAGTTTAATTTTACACTTGTTCAAACCTTCATGTAGGTTCAGTGTCCTCAATGTGGCAACCCATGTGAGACCACTCTCTCCAATATTTTGAACTTGGGCTGCAGTCCCCATTTTAAATGCTCGCTGTCCGTGTTACATATTGGTCCTTTAAGTTCAACACCATCAGAGTTAATTTCATACTGCACATTTTCTACTGTGTGCTGTTGGTCCAAATGTCTTTTTTCAAATTAGAGAATAGTGGGGAGAACTGTTGCCTGATGTGACTCATGTAAAATAAGAGATGGCATTGACTCCCTGCTGCACTCCTCCTCAGATCCCCCTTCTGATTCGGAGGGTGTGTCGGTGCTGGAGCTGGAGCGTGACACCACATTGAACTGCACAGCCGATGCCAACCCCCCTCCCAGTTATACCTGGAAGACCTCAGGAACACATGAGAAAATGGGGAAGACGCCAGTCCTCCCCATTGATGTAGCTGGGAACTACACATGCACAGCCTCCAACCGTCTTGGCAGTGGGACCAAACATTTCATAGTAGTGTCCAGATCTTCAGGTGAGAATATGAGCAATTTTTTATTTCCATATCCAAGACATATAGCCAAACACATAAGGAGACATGTTATATAGATACAGATACACCACACACACACACACACACACCCAGCCCCATCCACCACCCTCCTCCCACACCACCCAACACAGCATTGAGGCAGTCACAGACAAATCATGTCTACATCAACAGTAGATCCTTCAACCTGGATATCAAATTCTCCCACAGTACGAGTGTATGTGGCTGAGCATTATTCACTCTTACAGATGACAGGATGCAGGATATGTCTAAACAGTGGGCTGTGGAAATGTCAGGGGGGGGTATTCCAGTGCTGGACAACAATCTGTTTGGCTGCAGTAAGGCCTGCAAGCCAGATTACGATCTTTTTCCACAAGGGAAAGATGGGAGTCATCATTTAATAGTTGCACACCAGGGTCCATAGGAAACAACTGAACTCCTGTTACGTCCACTCTTTACTTTCAATTTTGATGACATCTCACACCTAGCGTGAGATGTGAGAACGTTGTTTTTGATCAGTTTATGTTTATTTTTCAGGGACAAAGCATGATTGTGAGCTGGGTAGGGACTCACTCAACAGAGTTAGGTCATTTCAAACCTTAATCCTGAGAAGTTAGACATAAAAACAAAGCAAATACTAAATACAATTGAAAATGCTATTAGGATCACACAGCCTCTATGTCAAGCTCAACCCTTTAACACCCTGCTCTGTGCTCCCCCCAAGAGATTGTAGTCTGGAAACCCTATTTGCAAGATGAATCACTTAGCCACTCTGAAGGGCGGACCGTTCAGTGACCAGTGGGGGTGACTTAGTAAAAGTTGAAGTGAAGCGTTTCAAAATGTACTAGCAACAATGGTGGCAGTGCTAGAGCTAGATGAAGCGATACAAAAAGTAGTAGCAGCACTAACAAACATCGAATAATTGAAAGCCAGAGGAAGAAGAATGTGTACATTTCTTCATCAAGGGTAAAGTTTCCTTATTCCTAGTGAAGTAGCAAGTATAGCAATCCCATGTCAGCTCCACTGACCACTCTCTCAGCCCCTTCGCAGTCCAAAGGAGCTCTGTAACATCCTCCTCCAAACCCACAGCCCCCACGGTAGAACCTCCGTACTCACTACCAGAGAAGGAGGACTGATCTGATTTGGGCAGGCAGCTAATAATAATGTCAGGAGTATGACTCATTGATGTTTATTTAATCAAATAGTCGTTCAGTAACAAAAATGAAGGCTTAGAATTTGTCTATATTTTTGTCATTTGAACAAAATGAAAAACTAAACAAAACCAAAAACACAAAAAAGGACAGATATCCCTGCATTTCTATTGATAAGCATTCAAAGTTACTTTCCCCCCCTATATTCAGCAGAAACTTGCAATGTACTTGCTATGGGTCTAAAGGACTTTCTCATCCGCATACAGTACATGTAACTCTCCACACCACTTGTACTTAAGTAATTCAGACACGGACAAACTTTTGCTTACAGAACCTGACTCATCCACTGTAATTGACGTTATGACTATTTTGCACAATTCTGCTCCCCTTCTCTCCATTAGGCACCACAGGGACCACTGCTGGAATTATAATGGGTGTTCTGATTATAGTTGTTGCTATGGTGGCCATTGTTGTGGCTATTAAGCAGAACAGACACTCTGCTGGACCTTCAGAGCCAGTAAGGCTTGACAGAGCGAGATGAGCATTAGGCTGCTTAACTGCTGCTGACTGTTTCTCACTCAAATCATGGTTAATCCCACTCATTCTGTCACAGGTACATTCTGGGCCATCATCGGAACCGGTATTTTTGTGATTTTTGTTCTATGCGGCGGCTACGGAATCTTGAAGTGGAGAGCCGGTGCCAATTCCATTATCTGATCAAGAAACATCAACCAGTACCTCAGCTGTCAAGGGAACATTACATGGTACATCCCAACCCCCACACACACTTATCTGACACCCTCAAATATTAAAGTGGAAGTTACCCTAAGTTCTGAGCCTAACTCCACCCACTGCAGTTTTGAAAAATGCTAAAAAGTGGGCGTGGGGCTGAGGGGTGGGGCAGAAGTCTCAATCGGCAAATGAAAATGACTTATGGCTGGGGGAGGTGGGCCGCCCATTCATGACGTAGATATGTACCAAATGGTCGTAAAAATGCGTCAGTGTCAACCTTGCAAGGTTCAGGATGATTTTTAAACAGTACATGGTGTGTTGAGCCATTTCAAACCATATAATTTCTGTCAATATTAACGCCGGCATTGATGCGTCATCAGTTTAGTTTACAGCTTTAGGGTGCACTTAACTACCTTCCACAGCCAACTAACTCCATACCACATAAAAATAAGTCCTACTTTGGCCAGTTGCTCACTTGCCTCTACAAAACACGTCCCTGATGTAGAAGCCATTTTAAAGGTGTGGTGTACGTCGCTTTGGACAAAAGCGTCTGCTAAATGACTAAATGTAATGTAAATGTGTGAAGGATTTTGTGGCATTTATCTAGCGGTGAGGTTGCAGATTGCAACCAACTGGATACCCTCTCCAAGTGTGTAGGAGAATGTATGGTGTGTATCAGGTGCCAGTAGCTACCTTTTTAAAATGACTGCATCATCTATGACCGCATCGAGTCGCCATAATGTCAAGTGGCGAGATTATTTTAGATGTATATTTGGAAATTGTATTTGGTCATTAAGTCTGTAAAACTTTAGGTCATAGCTTCCTTGTTTTTGACATGGTGGCAAAACACGGAAGACGACCTCCTCTATGTAGATATGTCGAAAGGACAATTAATAGTTACAGGGAACACTAATAAAAACAATTATGAATACTTAATTCCATTTCTGATAATAGATCCCCCTAATTGCAGGGGTCGGCAAGTAACTTGGGCCGCGGGCCAGTATTTTTCCTCGCCACTAGGTGGCGGGCCAAAGTCTGGGTTACTGCATTTTAAGACGCTGCGATAGGTGCACTCGCAACAACTAGGCCTACATGGAGAATGGATAGGTCTACTACAAATAACTAATGATAATAAACCATGTGAATGAGCCCATTGGTTGTCTGTTTGAATAATTTAATTATTTTAACGAACTCTGTCTTAACCCCCTGTCAATATAGCCTTGCCTATTGTGAATAATAGCAATGACAAAGTTTTTTCAACATTGAGCCTCCTAATTAGACCTAGGCTACTGCTTAGAGTCCATCTTAGACTACTTTTATTTCGAAATAGTTGGTTGACGCACCTCCTTACAATGTTTATTGTTTGGGAAAATAGCGTGCAGAGAGAAATTAGCATACAATGTCTTTGTCAAAAGGTCTGAAGAGGAAAGTTGACAACGACAACAGAGCCTATTAAACTTTGCCTTCATCTTACCCCGGCTTCACTAATGGAAAGCCCATGTGTCTCATCTGCAACAAATTTGTTGTGGTTTGCAAAGGGTACAATGTCAATGATCAGGCTATGTCTCTTCAATTTAAGGAGTGATGAGGCTGGTGCACTCAATAGCACGCTATCGACTAACATTACCTCAGACAAGGTAGCTAGCTAGCAGGTTAGCTGGCAAAATAGTCTTACAAAACGAGATGACGATACAAATTTTAAAAGACGTTTTTTCTGACTTCCACAAACAGAAAACACAGCCGATTACCCACGTTGTCATTATTGGTGCACAAAAACAGCTCTCACTGACGTACACCGGTGCTTGCTTTGTAGTAACAAAGTGACTTGTCATTTCTATGAGTGAGGTAACGTTAAAATTCGCTTTATTGAACGTCCTTCAAAAGTCCCCCAATAAAAGTGTCATGGGTTTACGATCCATTTAAATTTCATTGATCTACCGATGTCAATTCAGAGATGCTAGTTATAAACCAACCGACACTTCTCTGTGACAGCCATACGAAGACGTTACGAGAGGGTTGCCTTGCCAGAACAAACAGGAGGATGCTAGATAATATTACTATTTCTAATACGTTTTTGAAATTTGACATCAACATGGTCTGTCATCCAAACGTGGTGGCTCGTCATCGTTGGTGCACATAAATACTGTCTCATCCAGTGAGAATAGACGCGGGCGTTTAGGATTACTAGCCATAACTGTAAAACACACTGTTTCTCCCAGGCGATCTGTCAGTAGTGAGATGTAGCGATAAAAAACTTCAGAAAAGTCAATGACAGGAAACCCAGTTTCCGGTTTCAAAATAAAAGTAAAATGTTAATCTAACCATTAGCGGGGTATTATTTCATGAATTAATGTTGTAGTATAAAAACTGTCTCTTTAAAAAAAAACTGCTACGATCGGAATAATTTGACGGGCTCAAAAAATGAACTGGCGGGCCACAATTTGCCCGCGGGCCGCCTGTTGCCGACCCATGCTCTATTGTATTTCTATTTAACGTTTTTTATGTCATGATTTTACGGCATTTCAGTGTGAATTTTATGCACATTTTTTACAGTGTAGGACCAAGCTGTCAGGAAGCTAAATTCTCTCCCCTCACCCCCCCCAGCCATATCCGTCAGTCTGATACGAGGCTGAAATCCCCCCCCCCCCCCTACAATAACTCAGGACTCTGCAACAAAACTGTCCCTTGCACTTTTATCACTTTACCACTTACTGTTATACTTGCACTGCCAATGTAACAAATACATCTCACAGGATGTCTTTTTGCTGCCTTTTTTTGCACTACCATAACCTCACTTTAAAGTAAACTTATGCTGCTGTACATGTATCTGAATGTTTATAACTATATGTATATGTATATCTATATGTCCTGTCTTATCTGTTGTTGTGCGTGTGCACTTATATGTTTCACCGTGGGAGAGTGGGAAACGTTTTTTTCGATTCCTTTGTATGTCTTAACATGCAAAGTAATTGACAATAAAGCTACTTTGACTTTGACTTTGACTTTGACTTTGACTAAATTAGAAAGTTATTCTCAACTTGTAAAAGTACATGTGTATTAAAAATAAACCACCAAAAAGTCAGTGTTAAGGCCAGTCCACATGCATAATGTGATTAACAAACATAGTCATGCAAAATACCCACCGCTGTGCAAATGTCTGAAATACTCAATCGTATCAGCTAAACAAAAATAAACTGTGTCACTTTTATTGGTCAAGTCAGCCATTTTCTCTAACAGTCATCATAGCTTTTAGCCTTTTCTGTTTGTAGATTATGCCTCCTGTACTAGGAATTACCGCTCTTAATACACAATCTCATGCCTTGACATGATCATCATATTTAGTTAGATGTACCTTGTAGTTTTCACTGCCAGACCTACTTTCATAGAACAAATACATTTTAAGAGTGCCACACACTCTTGTTCTTGAAGTGTACACTTCAGAAATATACATACTCAACTGAGAAAACCAGAGAATGGAGAATGCCACAGCTGTTCCCCTATTTCAGTTCACGTGGCAGTGTGCTCCAGGTGTGACCACATCTCTTACTTATTTAGAATGGATGTCTGCTTTTTGGTAAAACCACAACGCCCTGTGGGAAGATTATTTTGATGTACTTGTCTTTTTCAAAGCCATTATCTGCATTTGTGTTTTTGTACAGCGTCTCAGTGAGTTTGTGTCACTGGGCTACTCTCAGAGCACAGTAGTAGAGAGCTGTGTCTGCCAGAGTCAGGTCTTTAATATGGAGCTCAGTGGATGATCTGGATGTTGTAGTGCTAAACCGAGAGTCAGGAATATGTGCACCACTGGCAGATCCCGCTCCTTTCCATAATAAAAACTGAGGGGCCTCATTTGGATACTGCCTATACCAGTAAAGATAAATATAGTCACTGCTTGTGTCATATGAACACTGCATATTTCCAGAGTTTCCTTCCACACTTTCTATGTAGGAATTGGCAGGACTAAGTTGATCGGCTGCAATATCTGTGAAGAATTGAAGAAAGGGTTATGCAGACATGAAACTGTTATCCCTGATATAGTATAGAGTGTAGTATTTATTAAACTACCATTATAAGATGCAGCATATCATCCAGTGCTTTTCATTCAAATTCACCTGTTGTCATAATGAGGATTAGTAGCAGTGATTTCTCCATGTGGAATCTGCAGTGGCAGATGAGATCACTGTTCTTGCTCACAGTTCTCTGAGGTGCTTCTCCTTGAGTTACTGCATCTGCACTAAAATAAGTCACATGACCTTCATTCAGGATTGGTGGATCTAGAGTAGCTGATTAGCATTGACATTAACTCTGTTATTACTCACTGCATATGAATGTATTTGTATGCAGCCCTGTTTATCAAATGTTGAAAGGATGTTGAAATTGAAATGCTGAAATAACTTGGATGTCATGAAAATACAGCACCAGATGCTTTGTCATGACAAAAATTGACAAATTGATTTTTATGTTTTAGGAAATTGATTTACTGTCACGAATTCCCCTGAATTCTAGTTTGTTTTTCATCTGGGTTGTGTTCATGTGTTATCATCCCCTGTCATTTCAGATCCGGCTACGCCCACAGGCTCGGCAATCTCCTCATCTCTCTCACCTGTTAAATCTCCGCCCATCTCTGCACCTGCAGCTCATCTCCGCATTAGGTGCTGTGTATTTATACCTGTTCTTTGCCAGATTGTCTTGTGTGTTGTGCCAAGCTTTCCCGCGATATGTCTGTTAACCATAAACCTGATTACCCTGTATTTAGACCCTGGACTGTACCTCGGATTCCGTTTTCTCTGCCTGCCCCTCGTCTGACTTGTCTGCTGTATTATCTGATCTCCCGGTTTTGACCCTGCCTGTCTGTCCACCGATTACGGATACTCTGCCTGCTCCTTGTCGGATGGTTTGCTGTACGGACGGATCTCCCGGTTTTGACCCTGCCTGCCTGTCCATCGTTTACGGATTACTCTGCCTGCTCCTTGTCGGATGGTTTGCTGAACGGACGGATCTCCCGGTTTCGACTCTGCCTGCCTGTTCCCCGGATAACTCTGCCTGCTTCCCTGTAGGATTACTGAGACACTGGGCTGATGACCATGGTTTGACTCTGTTGTATTGTAACCAAGTAAACAAACGCAAAACTATTTTCTGTGTCTGTCGTGCTTTTGGGTTCCGGTTGTGTCTGTACCTGAGAACGTTACAGTACAATCTGGCCAAAATGAACCCAGCCGACAAAGAGGCGCTGGAAGAGGAGTTGACAGCACAGGCTAACGCTATTCAGCAACATGGCGAACAACTTACTTCCATAAAAGGGGCCTTGCAGGAGATGTCGGATCGCTACACAAGGGGCATGACTGCGATTCAGGAGCAGCTTCGGAGACTGGCAGATCCAGGAGTGGGTCATGCATCACACGCCAGCTCTGCGCCTCGGAATCCTTCTGATGCACGCCTGCCTCCTCCAGAGCGCTACTCCGGTGCTCCTTACTTGTGTCGGGCATTCCTTGTCCAGTGTGAACTCGCCTTCGACCTCCAGCCTTCCGCATTTCCCACGGAGAAGTCCCGGGTTGCGTACATCATCTCGTTGCTCACAGGTAAGGCAAGAGATTGGGGAACTGCTGAGTGGGAGAAGAGAGCTTTCTCCTGCACTTCAGTTGTGTTGTTTTCCGCTGAACTAAGAAAAGTTTTTGATCATGTGACCCCAGGAAGGGAACAGGCGAGGGGCTTGTTCAAGCTGACACAGGGCGGAGGATCGGTGTCGGAATATTCTATTAAATTTCGCACCATGGCGGCGGAGAGTGATTGGAACAATAGTTCACTGTTGGATGCGTTCTACAACGGACTAGCAGACCGCATCAAGGATGGATTAGCAGCCAAAGATCTTCCTGTAGATCTGGATGAACTTGTCGCTCTCTCCATTCGGGTTGACGATCGTCTACGAGAACGGAGGAAGGACAGGGACACGTTCTCACATTCACATCGGCCACACAGCCAGTCACCTCATCCTCTGTTATTCAATACTGAAACCGACACTGGTTTTCCTTCCGACAGTTCAGAGCCTATGCAGCTCGGACGTACCCGGCTGTCAGGGTCTGAACGACAGCGTCGTCTGAAGGATAATAAATGTATGTACTGCGGCCAGGGCGGCCATTATGTTTCATCATGTCCGTTAAAAGACGGGGCTCACCAGTCATCCAGAGGGCGCTGGTGAGTCGAACCATGACTTTTGAATTGCCCTCTCGACCTCTGATTCAGGCACAGTTATGCTGTGCGGGGAAAAAGAACACGGTGGCTGTCCTGATTGACTCTGGTGCTGATGCCGATCTATTGGATATAACTTTTGCCTCTCAGCTGGGTGTCGGTCGGGAGCTGTTGGGAACACCCATACACGCCACTGCCCTGGATGGTCGTCTCCTCTGCAGGGTTACACATCAAACTAACCCTCTGCAGATGAACATGTCAGGTAATCACCATGAAACCCTCTCTTTTCATTTAATTCATGCACCTCATCAACCCGTTATTTTGGGATATCCTTGGCTTAGGAGGCACAATCCTCACATTGATTGGGCATCAGGGACCATCATGCAGTGGAGTACCCATTGTCATGCTGTCTGTCTAAGATCGGCTCTATCACCTGCTTTTTCACCCATTGTTTCTGAGTTTCCAGATCTTTCCGGGGTGCCTAAGGAATATATGGACATTAAGGAGGTTTTTAACAAGGCTCGTGCCACCTCTTTACCGCCGCACCGCCCATATGACTGTGCCATTGACCTTCTTCCGGGTTCGTCTCCTCCTAGAGGCAGACTCTTCTCCCTTTCTGCTCCAGAGACCAAGACCATGGAGAAGTATATTAACGACTCCTTGGCGGCAGGACTTATTCGGCCATCATCATCACCTGCGGGGGCAGGATTTTTCTTCGTGGAGAAGAAAGAGAGTTTACGACCGTGTATTGACTACAGAGGACTCAATGACATTACGGTAAAGAACAGGTATCCTCTCCCACTGTTCGCCTCTGCTTTTGAGCTGTTACAAGGGGCAACCATTTATTCTAAACTTGATCTTCGCAACGCTTACCATCTGGTAAGAATCAGGAAGGGGGATGAATGGAAGACAGCATTTAATACTCCTAGCGGCCACTATGAGTATTTAGTCATGCCTTTTGGTCTTACCAATGCACCTGCAGTTTTCCAGGGGTTGGTAAATGATGTTCTCCGGGACCTGCTGAATATCACTTTACTTTGCATAGCAGTTTTTTCACCCACTTATAATTCTACTATTCTACATTGCAGTTCAACAATAAATGTTGCATGGACAACAAACACCAGAATAGTTTCAGAACATTTTCTTTTTTATTATTTTTAATAATTTATTACACACTCAAAGTTTTGATTAAATTAACTCCATAAACTGTGCAAAACCATAAACTGTGCAAAACACTCTTAAGCACCTGTAAGGACATTTAAGCAAATTATGACCCTCTATACCAGGGGTGCCCACACTTTTTGTGATCTACTTTTAAAATGACCAACTAAAAATGATCTACCACAAAACATGTTCATAAATAGAGACTATGCATGGCTAAAAAGGGGGGGGGGGGAGGGGGGGGGGCACCGACACAGACACTTAAAGGAATCATATTGGTGACATTATTTGAGATAGTTGCGGCCTAAAATTCTTGATTTCGAGGGAGCTTTTCCAAAAAGTTCAGATGAAAGTTGCTGTGTTTTTAGGTGTTTGTTGCGAATTTTCCTCTTTGTAATCATAATTGAGTTATTTGTTGAAAAGTAACTGATTAATAAACAAACATTCATTCATCAAGAACAAAAATAAATAACCTTGCCAATATGCTAAACAAAAGATTACCAGGACTACAAAACGTATCCACAACACAGTGCACCTGTTGGCATTACAGAAGGACCATCAGTAAGACTAAATAAAATGTTATGAATGTCTCAGCCTTCACATATGAGGCAAAAAAAACAGCCTGTGCCACTGTGATCTGTCTCGTCATCTGACGTCCTGCCTGCGTTTCTGCCGTTCTCATTCTATGCGTATCAATTTCTGTTCTGCTATCCTTGTTTATTTATTCTATCCGTAAAGTTGTTGTTCAATTTCATATATTAATTTAAAGTCATCCAATTTCAAGTCATCCATTCTTCAACACTCGCTCTACCTTATCTTCAAACAGAAAGTAACGTTAAATCTCCATGGCAACAGCTCTCAAGGGTTTGGATAATAATCGGATTTATTGCTTCCTTCATTATTCACAGCTAAATAACATAAGGCTTTTTATTTAGTTTAATACACGAAAAAGCTATATCTGTTCTATAAGAAAGGTAACCTTAAATTATTTCTGTTGTGATCTGGCGATTTATATAAAAAAAAAAAAAAAACTTTATTTTAATTTTTTTTTAATTTTTTTTTTAAATGACACGATCTACCACCATAAGCTTTGCGATCGACTGGTCGATCGCGATCGACGCATTGGGCACCCCTGCTCTATACCCTAACTATACCCTCTACAAACAAAAGTGCTTTTATGGATACTGTACGTACCACTACAAAATATCTCAAATACCTCACTACAATTCTTCCAGTCATTTAGGCCACTACTAATGAGGTGGTCATTTTTCTGTGAAAAGAGCTTGCAGCAGAAGCAATACAGAGTATTGTTTTCCCTTGAATATACAAGCCAGCTTCTCTTGATTTTCTCCCCATTTACTAATTTCCTGTAGAAGTGGTTGTGGTGGCAGCTTCTCCCATCATCTCTTTTTGGAAATGTAAAGTCTGGACTGGTCTGGTATGGTACTCTGCAAACTAACTCTGTCCTTACCGGATCACAGAGGGCTGGCCAGTCAGCAGGATCTATAGGTTCTCCCTGAATATCAGGAATTGTGGAGGGTGAGGTGTCTGCAGTGTAGTTTCACTGGTGCCCTGAGTGCTTGATGTGGTCCTGGATGTCCCTTCACCTTCACCTGTATTCAAGCATATTGTATAGCCAGACAAGCAGTGTTTAATATAATAAGTGAAATTATCATGAATGTGGTTGAACTTCTTTAAGAAAACAAGCTATTGTATTTAATCCATGCTAACATGTTTCTATTGTACTTTAAAGTATGGATGTGGCTTGAAAAAATACTATTAAATAGACTCACCTGATGCAGGCTGTGTGTTCCTGGCCTGTGTGTTACTGGCCCCTTGAGTACTACTGGATGTCCCTTCTCCTGAAGCTGTATTTAAACACAGAGTTCATCCATGCTGTTCCTTACACAGTTGCATTTGGTCATTTATATCATCCCACCACATGGTTGCATTGTACAAATACATTTTATCTGACCATGTAACTTGTAGTAGATCAATTACAATTACTGCCACAAGGCTAAATAATACTAGGCTACTGATTACAATTAGTAGTATTAATGTGATGTGATTATGAAAGTAATAATTGCTAATAATAATAACAATAACAAAAACAGCAACAGTAGTACTATCTAGTTGTGTAGGCTACTTGCAAAGTTCAGAGGGAGGCGAATCAGGCGTCCTTTCTCCAGCAGGGGCCGGCCTCTGCAAAAATTGCCTGAGTGCATCTGGCCAATTAAAAAAAAAAAAAAAAAAAAAAACACATATACATTTTAGTATATTCCTGGGGAGGAACTGTACAGAAGGGTGAACACCACCACTATCCCCAAAATGGTTACTGTGTGTGTATGCACCTGCTAGTTGTGAATTCACTAAACAGAACTTATAACATTTATAATGAATCTAGACAGCAACTGTACTTTCAATAACTAGCATACGTTATCCAGATACTGGTCTTTTGACATTTACATCCATGTAGGTTATCAGTGAAGTTACGTTTGCTAGTAATAGCCTACGTAGCAAATTAGCAAAGTAACAGTCGCTAGCTAGCTATAGCTAGCCTAAGTGACAGCAATGAAACGTCCAATATTAGGTGATGCACAATACTACATTTGTTTCATTTGACACCTTAATGGCTGAGATGAGAAGACTTACCTCTATACTTGGATTTCTTTTCCGTTTTCGTCCCTGTGCTCCAGGTGGTTTAGACCGCTTCATTTTTGCGAATGTCACGTAGCTGACACGCCCACCCCACCCTGGCAGTGTGCAGGAGCCCTCACGTAACTAACGTAACGTAACTTAACGCAACCGCGACAAATGATCGACAATAACCATCAATTCAATCTAAAAATCAGGTTGACAAGTAAACGTGTGGCTGAAGGGGCGCCCTACGATGATCATGATTAATAAACATGTTTTAATTTGCTTGTTATTCTAACTATGATTAATGGGAAGTAGGTCCAAGGGCGACACTAGGGCGCCCCCAACCCATTTGTCGCCCTAGGCAGTCGCCTAGTTCGCCTATAGCAATCGCCGGCCCTGCTCACGGGGTTACCAACCACCGCTCTTCCCTGACGTTTGTCCAGCGGTGTCGACGCACTTGGAAGCAGGCCCGCTCTACTCTTCTGCGCTCCTCCGACCGCTACCAACGGTCCGCCAACCGTCGTTGCATCCCTGCACCCCGTTACACCCCGGGGCAGCGGGTATGGTTATCCACACGGGACCTTCCCCTCAGAGTGGAGTCCAAGAAGTTGGCTCCCCGTTACGTGGGTCCGTTCCCCATCTCTAGAGTCATCAACCCTGCAGCAGTTCGCCTCCGTCTGCCAAGATCTATGAGAGTTCACCCCACTTTTCATGTTTCCAAGGTTAAACCTGTTAATGAAAGTCTGCTTCAGCCCCCCTCCAGAGCCCCACCACCCCCCCGACTCATAGACGGAGCACCCGCCTACACAGTTCATCGCCTCCTCAAGTCCCGGCGACGTGGTAGGGGAATACAATATCTGGTGGACTGGGAGGGTTATGGACCTGAGGAACCTGCATGGGTTCCCAGTCGCTGGATTCTGGATCCACCCCTCATAAGGGACTTCCATCAGTCTCATCCGGAACAACCGGGTGGTACTTCAGGAGCCGTCCCTAGAGGGGGGGGTTCTGTCACGAATTCCCCTGAATTCTAGTTTGTTTTTCATCTGGGTTTTTCATCTGGGTTGTGTTCATGTGTTATCATCCCCTGTATTTAGACCCTGGACTGTACCTCGGATTCCGTTTTCTCTGCCTGCCCCTCGTCTGACTTGTCTGCTGTATTATCTGATCTCCCGGTTTTGACCCTGCCTGTCTGTCCACCGATTACGGATACTCTGCCTGCTCCTTGTCGGATGGTTTGCTGTACGGACGGATCTCCCGGGTTTTGACCCTGCCTGCCTGTCCATCGTTTACGGATTACTCTGCCTGCTCCTTGTCGGATGGTTTGCTGAACGGACGGATCTCCCGGTTTCGACTCTGCCTGCCTGTTCCCCGGATAACTCTGCCTGCTTCCCTGTAGGATTACTGAGACACTGGGCTGATGACCAGGGTTTGACTCTGTTGTATTGTAACCAAGTAAACAAACGCAAAACTATTTTCTGTGTCTGTCGTGCTTTTGGGTTCCGGTTGTGTCTGTACCTGAGAACGTTACATTTACTCTTCACGGTGGAAACATAAGTAAGCAACACTTAGAAAGAAACATGACCTCTTTGTTAATATCTGAAACATCCTGTCCTATTAGTGCTAGCGTATTATATGAAATTGATTTAATACCTGAAATATTTTTAATTCATCCAATGTAAATGAAAGCATCATGAATCCATTAAAAGTTGAATTAAAAATGAAGCTCATATCAGAGCAACAGGCCACATGTAGAAACATAGAGTGCACACTTGACTTGCATCCATGCTGAAAGGATTAGCTGCTGTTGCACTGCTGCAGATGTTTTTGTAGAGAGCAGCTGGGTGTTCCGTCACTGTGGGCTGCAGGGCACAGTAGTAGAGAGCAGAGTCTGACGCTCGAGTAGAGGAGATCTCCAGGAACACTTTATTCAGTCTACCAGAAATCCGACCATCTTTCTCATATTTCTGGTCTTCATCACTGTACACAGTCATTAGAAATGTTGGAGTTGATCCTGAATGTTGACGATACCACTGAAGAATTGTTGCAGAAGAGTAGTTGCATGAAAGGATCACATTAGATCTTCCCATTGCAGTGCTGTCAGCCCTATTTGATGTTATCATATCCCCAGAGGAGTCCCCTGTAGGAACACATTGGGCATTAAAAGGCTTGAAAAACAGATTCAGATTTGACAACTTTGTCACAGCTCTGTCACTGTAAGCCTCAACGTTTTCACATGTTAAAAACCATTATGTACAACAAATGTTTTACCTGTGAGAATTGTGAGCAAAATTGCTGAAAAGATAAACATCGTGGAGTTAACAATTCTCAGAAATAAACTCGGTTCTATATGTGGTTCTTTGTACTGAAAGTTCCTCTTAAGCAAAAAAGGCAGGAAAGTCATTGGCTAGCCTTGTTAGGTGCTGACTAAGACTGTAGATGAGCCATTAAGTGTTTGAAGTGTTACAGGCCAAAATAGAAAAAAATAGTAAGAGCATATTGGTAACTTTGACCGGTTAAGCAAAAAAGGCAGGAAAGTCATTGGCTAGCTTTGTTAGGTCCTGACTTGGACTGTAGTTGAGCCTTTAAGTGTTTGAAGTGTTACAGGCCAAAAGAGAAAAAAATTGTATGAGCATATTGGTAACCTCGACCGGTTAAGCAAAAAAGGCAGGAAAGTCATTGGCTAGCCTTGTTAGGTGCTGACTAAGACTGTAGATGAGCCATTAAGTGTTTGAAGTGTTACAGGCCAAAATAGAAAAAATAGTAAGAGCATATTGGTGACTTTGACCTGTTAAGCAAAAAAGGCAGGAAAGTCATTGGCTAGCCTTGTTAGGTGCTGACTAAGACTGTAGATGAGCCATTAAGTGTTTGAAGTGTTACAGGCCAAAATAGAAAAGAATAGTACTTTTTTTTTTTAACTGATTTTGTTCACCAAAATATATGCATAAATACTTTTTTTTTTTTTTTTAAACTGATTTGTTTATCAATATAGATGCATTAATACTTTTTTTTAACTGATTTAAGTGTTACAGGCCAAAATAGAAAAAAATAGTAAGAGCATATTGGTAACTTTGACCGGTTAAGCAAAAAAGGCAGGAAAGTCATTGGCTAGCCTTGTTAGATACTGACTAAGACTGTAGATGAGCCATTAAGTGTTTGAAGTGTTACAGGCAAAATAGAAAAAAATTGTACTTTTTTTTTTTTTTACTGATTTTGTTTATCAATATACATGCATAAATACTTTTTCTTTTTTTTTTAACTGATTTTGTTTATCAATATACATGCATTAATACTTTTTTTTTTTTAACTGATTTTGTTCATCAATATACATGCATAAATACTTTTTTTTTTTTTTTAAACTGATTTTGTTTATCAATATACATGCATTAATACTTTTTTTTTTTAACTGATTTAAGTGTTACAGGCCAAAAGAGAAAAAGATTGTATGAGCATATTGGTAACCTCGACCGGTTAAGCAAAAAAGCCAGGAAAGTCATTGGCGAGACTTGTTAGGTGCTGACTAAGACTGTAGATGAGCCATTAAGTGCTTGAAGTGTTACAGGCCAAAGAAAAAATAATGTATGAGCATATTGGTAACCTCGACCGGTTAAGCAAAAAAGGCAGGAAAGTCATTGGCTAGCCTTGTTAGGTGCTGACTAAGACTAAGACTAAGATGAGCCATTTAGTGTTTGAAGTGTTACAGGCCAAAATAGAAAAAATAGTAAGAGCATATTGGTAACTTTGACCGGTTAAGCAAAAAGACAGGAAAGTCATTGGCTAGCCTTGTTAGGTGCTGACTACGACTGTAGATGAGCCATTAAGTGTTTGAAGTGTTACAGGCCAAAATAGAAAAAAATAGTAAGAGCATATTGGTAACCTCGACCGGTTAAGCAAAAAAGGCAGGAAAGTCATTGGCTAGCCTTGTTAGGTGCTGACTAAGACTGTAGATGAGCCATTAAGTGTTTGAAGTGTTACAGGCCAAAATAGAAAAAAATAGTACTTTTTTTTTTTTTTTACTGATTTTGTTTATTAATACACATGCATGAATATTTTTTTTTTTTTTTTTTTTACTGATTTAAGTGTTACAGGCCAAAAGAGAAAAATTTGTATGAGCATATTGGTAACCTCGACCGGTTAAGCAAAAAAGGCAGGAAAGTCATTGGCTAGCCTTGTTAGGTGCTGACTAAGACTGTAGATGAGCCATTAAGTGTTTGAAGTGTTACAGGCCAAAATAGAAAAAAATAGTACTTTTTTTTTTTTTTACTGATTTTGTTTATTAATACACATGCATAAATACTTTTTTTTTTTTTTTTTTACTGATTTAAGTGTTACAGGCCAAAGAGAAAAATTTGTATGAGCATATTGGTAACCTCGACCGGTTAAGCAAAAAAGGCAGGAAAGTCATTGGCTAGCCTTGTTAGGTGCTGACTAAGATTGTAGATGAGCCATTAAGTGTTTGAAGTGTTACAGGCCAAAATAGAAAAAAATAGTACTTTTTTTTTTTTTTACTGATTTTGTTTATTAATACACATGCATAAATACTTTTTTTTTTTTTTTTTTTTTACTGATTTAAGTGTTACAGGCCAAAAGAGAAAAAAATTGTATGAGCATATTGGTAACCTCGACCGGTTAAGCAAAAAAGGCAGGAAAGTCATTGGCTAGCCTTGTTAGGTGCTGACTACGACTGTAGATGAGCCATTAAGTGTTTGAAGTGTTACAGGCCAAAATAGAAAAAAATAGTAAGAGCATATTGGTGACTTTGACCTGTTAAGCAAAAAAGGCAGGAAAGTCATTGGCTAGCCTTGTTAGGTGCTGACTAAGACTGTAGATGAGCCATTAAGTGTTTGAAGTGTTACAGGCCAAAATAGAAAAGAATAGTACTTTTTTTTTTTTAACTGATTTTGTTCACCAAAATATATGCATAAATACTTTTTTTTTTTTTTTTTTTAAACTGATTTTGTTTATCAATATACATGCATTAATACTTTTTTTTTAACTGATTTAAGTGTTACAGGCCAAAATAGAAAAAAATAGTAAGAGCATATTGGTAACTTTGACCGGTTAAGCAAAAAAGGCAGGAAAGTCATTGGCTAGCCTTGTTAGATACTGACTAAGACTGTAGATGAGCCATTAAGTGTTTGAAGTGTTACAGGCCAAAATAGAAAAAAATTGTACTTTTTTTTTTTTTTTACTGATTTTGTTTATCAATATACATGCATAAATACTTTTTTTTTTTTAACTGATTTTGTTTATCAATATACATGCATTAATACTTTTTTTTTTTTAACTGATTTTGTTCATCAATATACATGCATAAATACTTTTTTTTTTTTTTTAAACTGATTTTGTTTATCAATATACATGCATTAATACTTTTTTTTTTAAACTGATTTAAGTGTTACAGGCCAAAAGAGAAAAAGATTGTATGAGCATATTGGTAACCTCGACCGGTTAAGCAAAAAAGCCAGGAAAGTCATTGGCGAGACTTGTTAGGTGCTGACTAAGACTGTAGATGAGCCATTAAGTGCTTGAAGTGTTACAGGCCAAAAGAAAAAAATAATGTATGAGCATATTGGTAACCTCGACCGGTTAAGCAAAAAAGGCAGGAAAGTCATTGGCTAGCCTTGTTAGGTGCTGACTAAGACTAAGACTAAGATGAGCCATTTAGTGTTTGAAGTGTTACAGGCCAAAATAGAAAAAAATAGTAAGAGCATATTGGTAACTTTGACCGGTTAAGCAAAAAGACAGGAAAGTCATTGGCTAGCCTTGTTAGGTGCTGACTACGACTGTAGATGAGCCATTAAGTGTTTGAAGTGTTACAGGCCAAAATAGAAAAAAATAGTAAGAGCATATTGGTAACCTCGACCGGTTAAGCAAAAAAGGCAGGAAAGTCATTGGCTAGCCTTGTTAGGTGCTGACTAAGACTAAGACTAAGATGAGCCATTTAGTGTTTGAAGTGTTACAGGCCAAAATAGAAAAAAATAGTAAGAGCATATTGGTAACTTTGACGGTTAAGCAAAAAGACAGGAAAGTCATTGGCTAGCCTTGTTAGGTGCTGACTACGACTGTAGATGAGCCATTAAGTGTTTGAAGTGTTACAGGCCAAAATAGAAAAAATAGTAAGAGCATATTGGTAACTCGACCGGTTAAGCAAAAAAGGCAGGAAAGTCATTGGCTAGCCTTGTTAGGTGCTGACTAAGACTGTAGATGAGCCATTAAGTGTTTGAAGTGTTACAGGCCAAAATAGAAAAGAATAGTACTTTTTTTTTTTTTTAACTGATTTTGTTTATCAATATACATGCATAAATACTTTTTTTTTTTTTTAAACTGATTTTGTTTATCAATATACATGCATTAATACTTTTTTTTTTAACTGATTTAAGTGTTACAGGCCAAAAGAGAAAAAGATTGTATGAGCCAATGTAACCTCGACCGGTTAAGCAAAAAAGGCAGGAAAGTCATTGGCTAGCCTTGTTAGGTGCTGACTAAGACTGTAGATGAGCCATTAAGTGTTTGAAGTGTTACAGGCCAAAATAGAAAAAAATTGTATGAGCATATTGGTAACCTCGACCGGTTAAGCAAAAAAGGCAGGAAAGTCATTGGCTAGCCTTGTTAGGTGCTGACTAAGACTGTAGATGAGCCATTAAGTGTTTGAAGTGTTACAGGCCAAAATAGAAAAAAATAGTACTTTTTTTTTTTTTTACTGATTTTGTTTATTAATACACATGCATAAATACTTTTTCTTTTTTTTTTTTACTGATTTAAGTGTTACAGGCCAAAAGAGAAAAAAATTTTATGAGCATATTGGTAACCTCGACCGGTTAAGCAAAAAAGGCAGGAAAGTCATTGGCTAGCCTTGTTAGGTGCCGACTAAGACTGTAGATGAGCCATTAAGTGTTTGAAGTGTTACAGGCCAAAATAGAAAAAAATAGTACTTTTTTTTTTTTTTTACTGATTTTGTTTATTAATACACATGCATAAATACTTTTTTTTTTTTTTTTTTTTTACTGATTTAAGTGTTACAGGCCAAAAGAGAAAAAATTTGTATGAGCATATTGGTAACCTCGACCGGTTAAGCAAAAAAGGCAGGAAAGTCATTGGCTAGCCTTGTTAGGTGCTGACTACGACTGTAGATGAGCCATTAAGTGTTTGAAGTGTTACAGGCCAAAATAGAAAAAAATAGTAAGAGCATATTGGTAACTTTGACCGGTTAAGCAAAAAAGGCAGGAAAGTCATTGGCTAGCCTTGTTAGGTGCTGACTAAGACTGTAGATGAGCCATTAAGTGTTTGAAGTGTTACAGGCCAAAATAGAAAAGAATAGAACTTTTTTTTTTACTGATTTTGTTCACCAAAATATATGCATAAATACTTTTTTTTTTTTTTTTTTAAACTGATTTTGTTTATCAATATACATGCATTAATACTTTTTTTTAACTGATTTAAGTGTTACAGGCCAAAATAGAAAAAAATAGTAAGAGCATGTTGGTAACTTTGACCGGTTAAGCAAAAAAGGCAGGAAAGTCATTGGCTAGCCTTGTTAGGTACTGACTAAGACTGTAGATGAGCCATTAAGTGTTTGAAGTGTTACAGGCCAAAATAGAAAAAAATTGTACTTTTTTTTTTTTTTTACTGACTTTGTTTATCAATATACATGCATAAATACTTTTTTTTTTTTTAACTGATTTTGTTTATCAATATACATGCATTAATACTTTTTTTTTTTTTAACTGATTTTGTTTCATACATGCATAATACTTTTTTTTTTTTTAACTGATTTTGTTCATCAATATACATGCATAAATACTTTCTTTTTTTTTTTTTTAACTGATTTTGTTCATCAATTTACATGCATAAATACTTTTTTTTTTTTAAAACTGATTTTGTTTATCAATATACATGCATTAATACTTTTTTTTTTAACTGATTTAAGTGTTACAGGCCAAAAGAGAAAAAGATTGTATGAGCATATTGGTAACCTCGACCGGTTAAGCAAAAAAGCCAGGAAAGTCATTGGCGAGACTTGTTAGGTGCTGACTAAGACTGTAGATGAGCCATTAAGTGCTTGAAGTGTTACAGGCCAAAAGAAAAAAATAATGTATGCAGCATATTGGTAACCTCGACCGGTTAAGCAAAAAAGGCAGGAAAGTCATTGGCTAGCCTTGTTAGGTGCTGACTACGACTGTAGATGAGCCATTGAAGGTTTGAAGTGTATAGGCCAAATAGAAAAAATAGTAAGAGCATATTGGTAACCTCGACCGGTTAAGCAAAAAAAAAATTATTGGCTAGCTGTTAGGTGCTGACTAAGACTGTAGATGAGCCATTGAGTGTTTGAAGTGTTACAGGCCAAAATAGAAAAGAATAGTACTTTTTTTTTTTTAACTGATTTTGTTTATCAATATACATGCATAAATACTTTTTTTTTTTTTTTAACTGATTTTGTTCATCAATATACATGCCATAAATACTTTTTTTTTTTTTTTTTAACTGATTTTGTTCATCAATATACATGCATAAATACTTTTTTTTTTTTTAACTGATTTTGTTTATCAATATACATGCATTAATACTTTTTTTAACTGATTTAAGTGTTACAGGCCAAAAGAGAAAAAGATTGTATGAGCAATGTAACCTCGACCGGTTAAAGCAAAAAAGGCAGGAAAGTCATTGGCTAGCCTTGTTAGGTACTGACTAAGACTGTAGATGAGCCATTAAGTGTTTGAAGTGTTACAGGCCAAAATAGAAAAAATTGTACTTTTTTTTTTTTTTTTTTTTTTACTGATTTATCAATATACATGCATAAATACTTTTTTTTTTTTTTTTTAACTGATTTTGTTATCAATATACATGCATTAATACTTTTTTTTTTTTAACTGATTTTGTTCATCAATATACATGCATAAATACTTTTTTTTTTTTTTTTTAACTGATTTTGTTCATCAATTTACATGCATGAATACTTCTTTTTTTTTTTTAAACTGATTTTGTTCATCAATATACATGCATTAATACTTTTTTTTTAACTGATTTAAGTGTTACAGGCAAAAGAGAAAAAGATTGTATGAGCATATTGGTAACCTCGACCGGTTAAGCAAAAAAGCCAGGAAAGTCATTGGGAGACTTGTTAGGTGCTGACTAAAACTGTAGATGAGCCATTTATTGATACTGATTTTGTTTATTCATATACATGCATTAATACTTTTTTTTTTTTTTGATTTTGTTCATTCATGCATAAATTACTTTTTTTTTTTTTTAACTGATTTTGTTCATCAATTACATGCATGAATTTTTTTTTTTTTTTAAACTGATTTTGTTCATCAATATACATGCATTAATACTTTTTTTTTAACTGATTTAAGTGTCAGGCCAAAAGAAAAAGATTGTATGAGCATATGGTAACTCGACCGGTTAAGGAGGTCATTGGAGAGACTTGTTAGGTGCTGACTAAGACTGTAGTGTGAGCCATTAAGTGCTTGAAGTGTTACAGGCCAAAATAAAAAAATAATGTATGAGCATATTGGTAACCTCGACCGGTTAAGCAAAAAGGCAGGGTCATTGGCTAGCCTTGTTAGGTGCTGACTAAGACTAAACTAAGATTTTAGTGTTTTGAAGTGTTACAGGCCAAAATAGAAAAAAATAGTAAGAGCATATTGGTAACTTTGACCGGTTAAGCAAAAAGACAGGAAAGTCATTGGCTAGCCTTGTTAGGTGCTGACTACGACTGCAGATGAGCCATTAAGTGTTTGAAGTGTTACAGGCCAAAATAGAAAAAATAGTAAGAGCATATTGGTAACCTCGACCGGTTAAGCAAAAAAGGCAGGAAAGTTCATTGGCTAGCCTTGTTAGGTGCTGACTAAGACTGTAGATGAGCCATTAAGTGTTTGAAGTGTTACAGGCCAAAATAGAAAAGTAATTTTTTTTTTTTGATTTTGTTTATCAATATTGCATAAATACTTTTTTTTTTTTCTGATTTTGTTATCAATATACATGCATTAATACTTTTTTTTTTTTTTTTTTTTTTTTACTGATTTAAGTGTTACAGGCCAAAAGAGAAAACATTTGTATGAGCATATTGGTTACCTCGACCGGTTAAGCAAAAAAGGCAAAGTCATTGGCGAGACTTGTTAGGTGCTGACTAAGACTGTAGATGAGCCATTAAGTGTTTGAAGTGTTACAGGCCAAAATAAAAAAAAATTGTACTTTTTTTTTTTTTTAATGATTTTGTTTGTCAATATACAGGCATAAATACTTTTTTTTTTTTTTTTTACTGATTTTGTTCATCAATATACATGCATAAATACTTTTTTTTTTTTTTTTAACTGATTTTGTTTATCAATATACATGCATTAATACTTTTTTTTTTACTGATTTAAGTGTTACAGGCCAAAAGAGAAAAAGATTGTATGAGCCAATGTAACCTCGACCGGTTAAGCAAAAAAGGCAGGAAAGTCATTGGCTAGCCTTGTTAGGTACTGACTAAGACTGTAGATGAGCCATTAAGTGTTTGAAGTGTTACAGGCCAAAATAGAAAAAAAATTGTACTTTTTTTTTTTTTTTTACTGATTTTGTTTATCAATATACATGCATAAATACTTTTTTTTTTTTTTTTTTTAACTGATTTTGTTTATCAATATACATGCATTAATACTTTTTTTTTTTTAACTGATTTTGTTCATCAATATACATGCATAAATACTTTTTTTTTTTTTTTTACTGATTTTGTTCATCAATATACATGCATAAATACTTTTTTTTTTTTTTTAAACTGATTTTGTTTATCAATATACATGCATTAATGCTTTTTTTTTTAACTGATTTAATGTTACAGGCCAAAAGAGAAAAAGATTGTATGAGCATATTGGTAACCTCGACCGGTTAAGCAAAAAAGCCAGGAAAGTCATTGGCGAGACTTGTTAGGTGCTGACTAAGACTGTAGATGAGCCATTAAGTGCTTGAAGTGTTACAGGCCAAAAGTAAAAAATAATGTATGAGCATATTGGAACCTCGACCGGTTAAGCAAAAAAGGCAGGAAAGTCATTGGCTAGCCTTGTTAGGTGCTGACTAAGACTAAGACTAAGATGAGCCATTTAGTGTTTGAAGTGTTACAGGCCAAAATAGAAAAAAATAGTAAGAGCATATTGGTAACTTTGACCGGTTAAGCAAAAAGACAGGAAAGTCATTGGCTAGCCTTGTTAGGTGCTGACTACGACTGTAGATGAGCCATTAAGTGTTTGAAGTGTTACAGGCCAAAATAGAAAAAAATAGTAAGAGCATATTGGTAACCTCGACCGGTTAAGCAAAAAAGGCAGGAAAGTCATTGGCTAGCCTTGTTAGGTGCTGACTAAGACTGTAGATGAGCCATTAAGTGTTTGAAGTGTTACAGGCCAAAATAGAAAAGAATAGTACTTTTTTTTTTTTTAACTGATTTTGTTTATCAATATACATGCATAAATACTTTTTTTTTTTTTTAACTGATTTTGTTTATCAATATACATGCATTAATACTTTTTTTTTTTTTTTTTTTTTACTGATTTAAGTGTTACAGGCCAAAAGAGAAAACATTTGTATGAGCATATGGTTACCTCGACCGGTTAAGCAAAAAGGCAGGAAAGTCATTGGCGAGACTTGTTAGGTGCTGACTAAGACTGTAGATGAGCCATTAAGTGTTTGAAGTGTTACAGGCCAAAATAAAAAAAAAATTGTACTTTTTTTTTTTTTTTAATGATTTTGTTTGTCAATATACAGGCATAAATACTTTTTTTTCCTTTTTTTTTACTGATTTTGTTCATCAATATACATGCATAAATAGTTTTTTTTTTTTTTTTAACTGATTTTGTTTATCAATATACATGCATTAATACTTTTTTTTTTAACTGATTTAAGTGTTACAGGCCAAAAGAGAAAAAGATTGTATGAGCCAATGTAACCTCGACCGGTTAAGCAAAAAAGGCAGGAAAGTCATTGGCTAGCCTTGTTAGGTGTTGACTAAGACTAAGACTAAGATGAGCCATTTAGTGTTTGAAGTGTTACAGGCCAAAATAGAAAAAAATAGTAAGAGCATATTGGTAACTTTGACCGGTTAAGCAAAAAGACAGGAAAGTCATTGGCTGGCCTTGTTAGGTGCTGACTACGACTGTAGATGAGCCATTAAGTGTTTGAAGTGTTACAGGCCAAAATAGAAAAAAATAGTAAGAGCATATTGGTAACTTTGACCGGTTAAGCAAAAAAGGCAGGAAAGTCATTGGCTAGCCTTGTTAGGTGCTGACTAAGACTGTAGATGAGCCATTAAGTGTTTGAAGTGTTAAAGGCCAAAATAGAAAAAAATAGTAAGAGCATATTGGTAACTTTGACCGGTTAAGCAAAAAAGGCAGGAAAGTCATTGGCGAGACTTGTTAGGTGCTGACTAAGACTGTAGATGAGCCATTAAGTGCTTGAAGTGTTACAGGCCAAAAGAAAAAAATAATGTATGAGCATATTGGTAACCTCGACCGGTTAAGCAAAAAAGGCAGGAAAGTCATTGGCTAGCCTTGTTAGGTGCTGACTAAGACTGTAGATGAGCCATTTAGTGTTTGAAGTGTTCCAGGCCAAAATAGAAAAAAATAGTACTTTTTTTTTTTTTTTACTGATTTTGTTTATTTATGCATGTGTAAGTATTTATACACATGCATAAATACTTTTTTTTTTTTTCTTTTTTTTTACTGATTTAAGTGTTACAGGCCAAAAGAGAAAACATTTGTATGAGCATATTGGTAACCTCGACCGGTTAAGCAAAAAAGGCAGGAAAGTCATTGGCTAGCCTTGTTAGGTGCTGACTAAGACTGTAGATGAGCCATTAAGTGTTTGAAGTGTTAAAGGCCAAAATAGAAAAAAATAGTAAGAGCATATTGGTAACTTTGACCGGTTAAGCAAAAAAGGCAGGAAAGTCATTGGCGAGACTTGTTAGGTGCTGACTAAGACTGTAGATGAGCCATTAAGTGCTTGAAGTGTTACAGGCCAAAAAAAAAAATAATGTATGAGCATATTGGTAACCTCGACCGGTTAAGCAAAAAAGGCAGGAAAGTCATTGGCTAGCCTTGTTAGGTGCTGACTAAGACTGTAGATGAGCCATTAAGTGTTTGAAGTGTTACAGGCCAAAATAGAAAAAAATAGTACTTTTTTTTTTTTTTTTTTACTGATTTTGTTTATTAATACACATGCATAAATACTTTTTTTTTTTTTTACTGATTTAAGTGTTACAGGCCAAAAGAGAAAAAATTTGTATGAGCATATTGGTAACCTCGACCGGTTAAGCAAAAAAGGCAGGAAAGTCATTGGCTAGCCTTGTTAGGTGCTGACTAAGACTGTAGATGAGCCATTAAGTGTTTGAAGTGTTACAGGCCAAAATAGAAAAGAATAGTACTTTTTTTTTTTTTTTACTGATTTTGTTTACCAAAATACATGCATAAATACTTTTTTTTTTTTTTTAAACTGATTTTGTTTATCAATATACATGCATTAATACTTTTTTTTTTTAACTGATTTAATGTTTAGATACATGTAGTATATGATGATAAGATGTTTAATGTTTAGATACATGATTATAAGATGTTTAATGTTTAGATACATGTAGTACATGATTATAAGATGTTTAATGTTTAGATACATGATTATGAGATGTTTAATGTTTAGATACATGTAGTATATGATGATAACATGTTTAATGTTTAGATACATGATTATAAGATGTTTAATGTTTAGATACATGTAGTACATGATTATAAGATGTTTAATGTTTAGATACATGATTATAAGATGTTTAATGTTTAGATACATGTAGTATATGATGACAAGAAGTTTCATGTTTAGATACATGATTATAAGATGTTTAATGTTTAGATACATGTAGTATATGATATAACATGTTTAATGTTTAGATACATGATTATAAGATGTTTAATCTTTAGATACATGTAGTATATGATGATAACATGTTTCATGTTTAGATACATGATTATAAGATGTTTAATGTTTAGATACATGTAAGTATATGATGATAACATGTTTAATGTTTAGATACATGATTATAAGATGTTTAATGTTTAGATACATGTAGTATATGATGATAACATGTGTCATGTTTAGATACATGATTATAAGATGTTTAATGTTTAGATACATGTAAGAATATGATGATAACATGTTTAATGTTTAGATACATGAAAATAAGATGTTTAATGTTTAGATACATGTAGTATATGATGATAACAAATTGAATGTTTAGATACATGATTATAAGATGTTTAATGTTTAGATACATGTAGTATATGATGATATGTTTAATGTTTAGATACATGATTATAAGATGTTTAATGTTTAGATACAAGTAGTATATGATGACAAGAAGTTTCATGTTTAGATACATGATTATAAGATGTTTAATGTTTAGATACATGTAGTATATGATGATAACATGTATAATGTTTAGATACATGATTATAAGATGTTTAATGTTTAGATACATGTAGTATATGATGATAACATGTTTCATGTTTAGATACATGATTATAAGATGTTTAATGTTTAGATACATGTAAGTATATGATGATAACATGTTTAATGTTTAGATACATGAAAATAAGATGTTTAATGTTTAGATACATGTAGTATATGATGATAACATGTTTAATGTTTAGATACATGATTATAAGATGTTTAATGTTTAGATACATGTAGTATATGATGATAACATGTGTCATGTTTAGATACATGATTATAAGATGTTTAATGTTTAGATACATGTAAGAATATGATGATAACATGTTTAATGTTTAGATACATGAAAATAAGATGTTTAATGTTTAGATACATGTAGTATATGATGATAAGATGTTTAATGTTTAGATACATGATTATAAGATGTTTAATGTTTAGATACATGTAAGTATATGATGATAACATGTTTAGATACATGATTATAAGATGTTTAATGTTTAGATACATGTAAGTATATGATGACAAGAAGTTTCATGTTTAGATACATGATTATAAGATGTTTAATGTTTAGATACATGATTATGAGATGTTTAATGTTTAGATACATGTAGTATATGATGATAACATGTTTAATGTTTAGATACATGTAGTATATGATGATAAGATGTTTAATGTTTAGATACATGTAGTATATGATGATAACATATACTACATATGTAGTATATGATAATAACATGTTTAATGTTTAGATACATGTAGTATATGATGATAAGATGTTTAATGTTTAGATACATGTAGTATATGATGATAACATATACTACATATGTAGTATATGAT
>NC_045152.1:30084724-30169547 GCF_900700415.2 Clupea harengus | reverse complement strand
TCCCTCTCAAATGTGAAATGCGAAACATGAGAGCACCGAAGGGGCAGAGGAACGCTCCCCAGGACCGAGTCAGGCACAGCTATGGAATGTTACTCCAGATCACCAGTGATAAAAGTCTGCATAAATGCCACGAAATGTTTATAGACATGTCAGAAAGGCATTGGTGTTACTCTTTTGAGACGACCTGATTGTTTGTGTCATCGTATGGCAGCCATTATTGTATCATGCTATTCATGCTAAGAAGTTGTGTATTGCCATTCCAGACATGTATCAGTGCTGTTAAAAATAAGATACATTGTGAGGTCATTGTGAGGTAGGCACTATCGTAATCTGGATTTTGAGAGGGAATAACACAAATGCTTCAAAGACACATGAGGAATGGTGCTGAATCAGCAATGTTGGGACAGAGTCTGTCAATACGACTGATATCCAACATTCTAGAGTGCAAATCAGTGCTTTGTCATTTCTGGTTGATAAAGTTGAGTGAAGGGAAATGTGAGTTGAGTGAATGGAAATGGAGTGGGTTTCCGCAGGCATGTGCAGTCTTGTTTACCACCTTACTCATAGCAACGTCAAGCTAGTTACCATATCTAGACACAACAGTGACCAACTGTCATTATCTGTACGCCTCGTGGGAGAGATGACCTAAATGCATGACACAGCAGACAGGGGTACAGCAAAAGCGAAACTCACAGCGAGCAGGCTATGTAAAAATCCAGAAAATAAAAAAGAGTGTTAAGAAAAAGTGTTTTTCCCCCTGAATTACTTGGCTCCTGCCCCTGCCGTTCCTCAGTTTCCATTTCCCTCTACCAAGGAATAACAGGCCATCATTTGTCTGTTTTGTACTCAACTTCAAACAGAAGGTTTTGGAGACATGGAAAGTGGGAAGTAAACAGTAGCAATGAGAACCTTGTTGATTCTGAGAATGACCAGTGCGAATGGATTTCATGGCCTGACTCATGTCAAAAACATTGCAACAGATACTTGACCAACTTGCCCTTATCTACCATTGAGGGCACTGAAGTCATTTACTTGCCATTTTTTCAGCAGGTTTCAGATACTTCATTAAATGATAGAGCGGACAAGTTTGATCTGAGCATTAACAAAGCATTACCCAAGATGGATTTGAAACATGTAGAGTTAGATTCACACGCGCACGCGCACGCACACACACACACACACACACACACACAGACACACACACACACAGACACACAAGATATTGGGTGCATTCCTACATTCTACACTCTACCCTTTGCATGCTGAGACTTTTGACCTTGGTATTTAAAAAATCCTCCTTACGGCCTAGATTGACCAAATTGTGGTAACAGGAACTGAAAATGATGTCAGAACTGAATGACAATTGAAGGACAGATGTAGTGAGCCAGAGCCAAAGGTCCAAGTTGTAACAACTGCTTTTTTCAAAGGAAGCAAAAAAACAGAATGTTGCAGTATTTTGCCATGAGTTTGATGAAGAAACAATGGGGCCATTGAACTGTGCTTTGTATTGGGGACAATTAACTGTGCTTTGTATAATAGTTACTGCCTTCATTTTTCTACTTTGACACCAAGAAAAGCTATTTGAAAAGTAGAAAATATGTATTAAGTTGTCAATTGTGTATGTAAGTTTCCACTCCTGATCAGCGGTCAATAAGCAACTTGTAATAACTGTATACAGTTGGTAAGGCTCCAGGTTTTGGAAGTGTCAACACCAATTGTTGTGAATTTCCTCCGCCTCAATATGAGAGGAGGGCTATCTGTACACATCCTGTCTCTAAATCTGTATACATCCTATATCTAAACTCAGTGTATTGTACTGATGAAATATCTAATGGCCTAAACCAATCACAGGGAAGAACTGTGTTCATCCACTTAGGCAATGGATAAATAATATTGGGTGAGACGGAGGAATTTGGTTCCGGAAAGGAGTGGAGTGTGTGTATGTGGGTAGGGCGAGTGCATTCAGAATCATTCACTACAGTCTTGATTTATTAATGAGTCACAAGCTAGTGAAGTAAAGTGAAGCAATTCCTGACGTACGGGCGCATGACGTTTCTAGTCAGCAGACTTTTCTTTTTCCTGTGAACTTGAATCATGTTGACTCATAGTCTTTGGTATGAGTTGTGCACGCTGGTTATCTATTCCAGGAGTGACGATATCAAGGTCGAAGAGTTTTTGTGAATGCTCAACCAAGAGGACTAAGAGTAGCCCCACAAAGAAAGATCCGGAGTTCAACACCCAGGAAGCATACATACTGATGAAAATATACTTTGGATAAAATTATCTGCTGAATGAATAGATGTATATGAAGGAGCCCAATACTTTGAAGAGGTCACATCAAGCACAGACTAGCCAGGAGTTAGGAACCAGGATCACTGCTTCCTGGAGTGTCAGCCATTAACTTCTGTCCTGTTTTTGTTGTTGTTTTGATTGTGTACAGGAGAAAAAGAAACACTTTCACTGTGAACTCTGTAAACAATCAGTCAGCACAATCAATCAGCGATGTAATTTATGTATTAACAGCACTGTTAACCCTGAACAGGAAATGAGTAGCCAGACAACATTTTCTCTGTGTAATAAGGGGAGGGGTTGAGTGCCATTTGCCATTGTCAGTCTGCCACAACATCCACTTAATCACAAGATGTCCTGTTTTCTCTGGTTTCTTCCTGCCCGACAGTATATGTTCTTACTGATCATTAACCAATCCTTCCCTCAGTTATGGGTCATTTCCCTCATCTGAGAAAGATTAAGGGAGGAAAAGAGAAGAGACCTTTCGATTTAGGAGAAGATAAATTGAATCACTCCTTTGCCTTTAAATCACCCCAATACTGAACATTTCAGAATTGTAGTACAGTGGTTCTTAAACTTATTGGAGGTACTGAACCCTGCGAGCTTCATCAGTGCATTCACCGAACCCTTCGTAATTGGAAAAATAAAATATGATTTCTTCAAAACATAGGTATATATATAAAAACGACGAGACATTGCTAGTGTGAACCGGGCTATACTGTGTGTGTTTTGACCCCTGTCGAACCTCTGAGAGTGACTCAACGAACCCCTGGGGTTCGATCGAACCCAGGTTAAGAACCACTGTTGTAGTATGTTGGGTGCCTCGTTTCTTTTCAGGCTGATCAAAGAAACATGCTTACAATGGACTGAAGAGCTGATGCAACAAGGAAATGAAAAGTTGTGCGTGTGTGTGTATGTGTGTGGGGGGGGGGAACGACAAGTGGTAAATGTACATAATATATATACAAACATCATATGGTATACAAAAACAGCTTACTGGGTATACAGTGTGCTCAGGGTTACTGTTACAAGAGTAAGTAGAGGAGGAACAGAAAAACATGTTGGTGCTGGTAATTCTATATATTGCATATAAATGCTAGCATAGAGTATGGGGTAGAATAAGTGTACGGCAGTACGGTGGTGATGGGTACATGTGGGCCGAGGGTTTCTACAAGTAGATCGGGTGGAGAGACTATAGCAGTATCCCACAGCGAAGCTAGTCCTGACTAGGAGAGGAAGAAAGAGACAGAGTGAGTGGGTAGAGTTCAGCTGCCAGTATGCGTAGATGAGGAGCAATGGTGATGAGAAGCAATGTTTCCACATCCCTTCCACATTGTTCAATTGGATAAACAAATAAGGACATACATTTAGGTAGGCAATTGACAGTAGGTAATATGGCCACTTTATCAGTATCAATATATGAGCAATAGGATATAGAAGGAGAGGGATAGAGAGAGGCTGCCTGACCAGGTGTATGGGAATTTTATTTGCATTTCATTTTGTTATGTTATGTTTAGTTATGGTTGGCTGACATGGTGCATGTGGATTTTAGTTTGGATGGCAGGATACACAACAGTGTCCAACTGGCTGGTGACAGCCACAACACGTGCCGTATGCTGTACCCGGCGGGATCCGTAAAGGCCCTCCTTCACGGTACAACATGCACTGTCTGAAGCTCCTTTTTATTGATTTGGGGGATTTTGTATGTGTTTAGTTGTGATGAGTTATGTTGAGTTATGTTGGCTGGCTTGGTGCACGGGGAGTTTTAGTCATACAAGCAAAGTAAGGGTGGCATGATACACAACAGTATCAGGAGACCAGTCAGAGTCTGCTGTTCTTCCCCCCACCCCCCATGGGATTCAGTATGATAACATACACGTATCTATCCGTTATCATTGTACCACTGTACTACCATTGTTATTTTATCACACTGAACTGAA
Organism: Clupea harengus; assembly: GCF_900700415.2. Taxonomy (NCBI): domain Eukaryota; kingdom Metazoa; phylum Chordata; class Actinopteri; order Clupeiformes; family Clupeidae; genus Clupea; species Clupea harengus. The sequence goes on along the minus strand of NC_045152.1, from coordinate 30,165,318 downwards.
CAAAACCTGTGTATAGAAAACCTAGCTAAGCCTAACCTAGGATCCACTGTGGATTCAAGTGAGGGATTATTTCTGACCTTCACCCTGACATAATTAAGATCTTTGTCAGGTTTTTAATGGCACACACGACACACTGGAACACACACGTGCATATATGGAGGCGACACAGGACACACACACACACACACACGCAGGTAGGCCTGAGGTCGCGGTGAATTTATTTTCTGCTTTTTCCCATCCTGGACCGTCCTTCCTCAAGGACCCCCCAGGAGCAGTGGGCAGCTTTGCAGCGCCTGGGGACCAAGTGAAGTGAACTGTCCATCTTTGGTCAGGGATGGACATGAGTTCTGTTATTTTTGCATGTTTTTACTGTTGGGGTTCTTAGTGGAGGAAACCCCTTGTGAACACGGGGAGAACATGCAAACTCCACACAGAAAGGCCCGGGAGATAGCCCACCTGTGCACTGTGCACTCTGGGGAGGACCTGCCCCCCAGAGCCAACAGCGCCCCATGCGGGAATCGAACCCATGACCTTCTTGCTGTGAGGCAGCAGTGCAAGCAGTGCAAGCAACTGAGCCACCGTGCCCACTTATTTGTACATTTGGTCCATGTATCAAATATGTAACTAGCTGAAGTCTATGGTCAGGTTATGATTAGAGTTCCAAAAATTCTCTCTCTCACTCTCTCGATGTGGCTGCTTTGTTCTACCTTCATGAAAAGGAATTTGCTTCGCTCTTGTACATGTGAAACGTATCTGCTCTGTGTCCCTCCTGCCAAGCAGTGCAGGGGGAGCAACGGTTTCTGGAACACTCTGTTCTAGGAACCGGGTCATTACAATTCATTTCTGACACAATATGGAATACAATCTCCTGTGAGCAGTTGTATGATTTTGCCATTTTGTGTGTACTGTTTTGTTTGCTTTATCACATGTATTATATTTCATCATTATATGTCACCATCCACAAACATAAGTGTATTAAAGCGGGGGTCATATGATACACAGTCATTTCTTTAACAGCCTGTTACATTTACCACTTCTTATATATGACTCCAAACATAGCCCTCAGAGGCATAGTACAAAAGTGGAAGTTCTGTCTCTGTTTACCGCTACTGGGGGTTGAACTAAATCATTGGGTTTGTAGTCTATACCATGGGCTCCATGGAAATTCATCTTCCTCAAATTCATGTGCTGCTAATTTTAAACTGATTCGCAACAGTTGGCTGATGCACTCAGTTCTCTGTTTTTCTGCTTTTTACAGAGAGAAATGGCAGCTCTCGCAGTCTTTGAGCATCTCTATTCCTAGTAGGGCTTTCAGCACTGTGAATGTAGACGTGATTGGGAATGAGTGGGGAACTGATACCAGCTACCAGCTTAAAAACATTCCACCATCCCTTACTGACAACAGACTAATATCCAGTGATTCAGCGGCTTAATCATTTGCTCGCCCACTCCACCTCCCTCCACAGTTGTCAGGTTTTCACAAAAAATATGAGCACAGGCAGACTATCTAGAAAGGATGCATCGATACCACCTTTTTCAGAGCGAAAACGAGTACTTACATTTGTGTACTTGCTGATACCGTCTACTGATACGAGTACCTATCAATTTATAATATGCTCTATCAATTTCTCCAACCCAACTGTTTCCGATAGGCAAGTCTGATAGGACAGCAAAAACTATCAGACAGTCATAAAATCCAGCTACTAGCTATTTCCAGAAGGCAGATATGATGGGGCAGCAAGAAAAATTACAGAATACCACCTGACCGCAGTCTTGAGTTTAACGTAAAGTGTTATCAGATCATTTTTATGAGTATAAATACGAGTATATGAGCCGAGTATCGGCCAGATACCCGATACTGGTACTGGTGCAACCCTACAATCTAGTATGCAGGCAAATGTGGAGAACCAGAAAACTCTGTTCATCAAATGTGTTGATTAACATTGATTAAAAACGGGTGGCTGAGGCTTCAAGTTCATTAAGGGATTATGCTGGAACAATGAGACTTTAGAACTGGAGAGGTTACATAATGTCCATGAGGAGAATAACAATCAGTGTGAAGAGTGTTTCCTGCTGTTTGGAAACTGTTTACTTTGAGAAAGAACGCTTTTGACCTGGTTGCCCAGATACAAAAATCCATGCTTGGATAGTCTCCTTTTTTCTCTGGCAAGCATTCAGTGACAGCAAGTACATCCAACAGTTTAGATCACATTCTTTTCTTCATGCTGTGTGACTCTTTGTGTGACCGAGAGTGACTGCGCGCGTGTGTGTGTGTGTGTGTGCATGGGTGACTGTGGGTGTGAGAGTGTGCGATGAAAGTGTGTGCTAGATATGTGACTGTGTGTGTGTGTGTGTGTGTATCTCATCCCTCAGCATAGTCTGTTAACGAGGCACATGTTTGTTTGAATTTGCCAGTTCTGCAGAACAATTTATTTTGAAGGGGAAGTAGCATTAGAGGAAAGATGACAACAACATTTGGGTGCATTCCTATAATTCAGTGTGACATGTGAAAGCAATAATACAGAAGTTATTTCCATAGCTCAACTGAAAGAGCAAAGAGCATTAGCAACACCAAATGAACGGGCTTTGTTCCCACGGACCACGCAAGGCAAACTACATCTTGCCTATTGCTTACTGTATTCAATTTGAGTAAAAGCGCCTGCTAAAGAAATAGCCCACATATGAATGAAAAAGCACTTATGCTAAGACTGGTGATGAAGGAGGTGAAAAAAGCCGTATTCTTGTCAACAACAAAAAATGCTGTTAGTTTCAGGTGGTCAGCTCAGGTGGATTTTTTCGAACAGGACATTGTGAGCTTAGCAGACAACGTGTGGGTGTCCTGTACTGACCTACCTGTGGGTGAGAGAGCGAAAATAGACTTTACAAAGGTTTTTGATGACATAATAGAGCTGCTAGCACAAATGGTGGAAATTCTGATCCCTGCGGTTTAATAATTTGATGAATTATGTGACACTATAGTGTTGTGCCTACACTAAACGTATATAGACTAAAGAACCTGCCACTTTGCCATTGTGCAAATAGGCTGTTAAGGAGTTTTAAGCATATCTTTGTTACTTTAGAGAGGATTGGTGTCGATTAACTCGGAGATAATTTTGAGATTCATTTTGACGTATATCAACGCAACAGTACGATGTCAAAGGATTTCTGAGAGCTTTTCTTCCAGAGAAATTCTCACTAAAGTAGACCGAGCTCTCCCCTACTCTGGAGCAAGGGAGGCGGAGTGCATCAACACGTGTCCATTCTCTATTTTATCTAGCCCTGCATGTAATTCAATACAGAACTGAAATAGACTGTGAGACCACAGCACCAGTTGACTACCTTTCTTTGTGCCTGGACCGACTGTTCATTGTGCATTTCCACTGCGCGCATTGTTTGTGTGTGTTTTTTTTTTAACATTGACTGGAGTTTGGAGTTACGACTTATTAAATGTATGTGGGAATTTATTTTCGGGTCTTTTTAAGTTTGCTGCCCTTATGGGTTGTTGGTAAGTAACTGAACCTTTGCCTTCATATAGCATTAGCTCATTCTAACATTATCAAACTGACATAATCTACTTTTTGTTTGGTTACTGTAGCCTACTTATATGTAGAATCTAATAATGTCTAAACGTTCTTTTGAAGACTGGGCTGTGTGTCATAAAACTATTTTAATAGCGTAAAGTACTTGTAAAGTAAGGCAACAGATATTCTAATAGATTGAGATCACCCGTATGTTCATCACAGCTAGCGTGGAGAGAATATAAACTGGTTGCCTACTTTCTAACCCGATGTATTGAGATAGGCCTACAATCTCGGAGTGCAGAGTTGAGTGCACAACCACAGGAGGGCGGAGTAGCATTGCTCTCCTGCGTTTGTTCACAACCTTAATGACGTGCATAACCGTACGACATTTATTTATAGTTTTCTGTGTTTTGTGTAGATGGGAATCAGTGTCCAGAAGGTGTGTTAACGATTCACCCTGAGAGAGTGGTTGTGAAATATGGGGATTTCGTGGAGGTGAACTGCAGCGCATCAGGAACACATGATGGGATGGGCTGGGAGGCTACTGTTGGGAACAAACCCATTGAGGAGGACATCCATCTGATCACCTGGACTGTGGAAGAGCTGACAGATTGGGATGTGGAAGCTCAGTGCTTCATCAATCTAGAGGATGAACAGTGCATCAAAACCCTTACTGTTGTCATGTACAGTAAGTACCATGTGATATCATATTCACACAAAATCCTTGCCTATCTTCAGGCATGCTTGCATGTTTTTCACTAATGACAGTCACTAAGCTGGACAGTGATTTTGTGCAATATAATGACCATCACATATACATGTACACACATATTACATACATTTGCAATAACAACTTTCACTTTCAATAATAATGTTGATAATAAAACACTCTCCACAGAGGATCTAGAACATGCACCTGTACTCTCAGCTAACCACACGGGACCAATGATCGAGGGAACTACATATCTGCTCCAGTGTGCCGTATACAACGTCGCACCCGTCCGTACCCTTACCGTGATGTGGTACAGAGGGGATGTCCTGATAGGTCATTCCCCAGCTGACAACAGCACAGAGCGGCCCAGCCCAGTAAATGTGACTGCTAGCCTCCGGATCACCCCGACAAAACATGATGATGGAGCCCAGTTTCGGTGTGAGGCAGAGCTCAATCTGGGACAAGAGGGACCTCAACCACCCCCTCCTAAAATGATATCTCAGAGTGTTAGCATCACTGTGCACTGTGAGTCTGCATTTAGTATTCATCAGAATTGTCAGAAGCTATCTCTATACTTTTTCCCCCTTTTATTCTTCAAATGATTACTACATACCATCTTTTCAGAATCATTCACAATTACATGACAAAAGGTTAGTTTTGAATCGTATTTATACTGTATGGTTCTGTAGGGTTAACCAAGTCACATGGCAAAGAACAGTAATGGCCAAACTGAGTATGCTCCAAAATCCATGTACTATCAAATACCACATACCTTACTCCTTTCTCCTCTGATACAATATGACACAGCACATTTGTTTTTGTCCTACTCAGATGGTCCAGTAACAACCAACTGTCCACGCACCATATGAAATATCAGAGGGGACAATCTGGAAACATTTTGTCCCTCTGAGGCAACCACGTCCTACCGTCAGATGGCTCCCGAGATGGACTGTCCATGACCCCAGTCGTCCACTCAGCAGAGAGGACAGTGGTGTCTATACTGTCAACGTTACAAGGACTGTTGTCATTTGAAGATACGATTGAAGTCTTTGTGATGTGTAAGTGTTCCACTGGCTGACACACTGTTTCTAAAGGCCACACTATGTTTTGGAATGAATCATGACACAATTTATGTGCAATGTAGTTTGATATAGCTGATTTAAGAAGCTAATTATTTGTTCATGTTCACATTTATCTATTTGTTTATGTTCTGCATCTAACTAAACATCTTAACTCTCTCAGGCTTACCCCTTTCTTCTTCAACTGTCTCATGTTTTGTTTTAGATGGTCCAGTATTTCCACTGTCCCAGCAGTTACATCGTTGAGGAATATACAGCTCATAACCTATCATGTGAGGCGGACGGTTACCCCAGACCTGACACACAGTGGCTTAAAGATGGCGAGGAAGTCGTTTTGGCCAGAGGAACTCTCTAGAGGTTATGGGGGCAATATTTCATCCTGGCAAACAGCACCTACGGAAAATGCTTCTCACTTACTGGATATCAAAGTCCTCTGTGAGTACAATTTAATTTCCTAATTCATTTTGAGCTTTATAGCCTTTTAGTTAAGTTGGATCAGTGTAGAGAGACAGAACATTTGTGGGAGAGAGATAAGGAGTGGGACTGGGAAATGACATGGGGTCGGACTCAAACACAGGTCTCCTTGGGCACAAAGACATGCATATGGTAGGGGATGCTACTGATTGTGCCACATGTCGCCATCTTATTTCGTTATACATCCACATCCTTGAAATGGCCATACTGTATCATTCATATAAAATGCATCCATAACTTGTTGAGGGCTATCAATGTACGCCTTACGTCCTTAGATCCACCCTCACCCATAGCTGAACTTGAGGACACAGAGGTGGACGTGGTGGGGTCTGATGTGGTGCTGAAATGTGCTGTTCATGGAGACCCTCGGCCGCAGTACGAGTGGAGCTACCCTTGGGTCAGTAATGTGTGGGTGAAGACTGAGGATGGGGTGTCCCTGCTGCACATTAATGGAACCACCGAAGCAAACATTGGAACGTATGCATGTTTTGCCTTCAACAAGCTTGGAGAAGCGCGCAGATCTGTCAGAGTCACTGTGAAAGGTAAGGGAGAGCATTCTTAAATGACTGCGGAGTTTGGCAGTATGCAAGGCTATATCTCCCCATTTGGGGTGTTATTGGCTCCCTCTCAGTTTGTGTCCTTTTGGTCTTTAAAACTTTTCACCCTTGACATAATGTTATACATGATAAAAAAAAGAAACCGTTACCTTAGAGATTGTAGCCAGTTTCATTTATGTTATTAATTTGCCTTTGTTAGTATAGGCAAGCAAGATAGTGCCGCTTTGTTATAGAGCAACGGAGCGTATTTTAGAACGTGGGGGAGGTCTGTTATCCATTACATTTAACCGGGAGCCAGAGGAGAGGAAGAGAGATTGGGGAGTGCTTTTCCTGAAGGGAAACGTGCCTCTCTGCCCACAATGAATTTAGGGAAAAGCCAGAGAAGTCGACGCCGACCTGATGAAAATCTACCAGGAGTTTAACGTTAATCAAAATGAAACTCTCATGGATAGAATCCATAACTTTTGTTGTTTTGAGTCTGTACGGAGCAACACTGAGTAAGTGATCGAAACATTTCAGTTTCCTTTTTTTTTTGTCGTTTAAATGAGGGGATTTTAGTTCAGCCAACTTCCTGCTGATGCGTGCTAACGTTACAAGCCTACTCTTACTGGTACAGAAAGGAAGTTGATGTTAAGTAGGTTTTAGCATCTTACACTATGGACTGAATCGAACCGTTTTCCGCTGAAAGATAGCTTACCTGAGGATGCTTTACAGGGAAATGGTTGATAAACGGTTGAATTTCGCACAATTTCCCTAATCAGACTCCTACATAGGACATTCCAAGTTCTTGCATGACTGTTTTTGAATGGCACTTAATACAAAGCCACTGACTGTGGAACGGATTTGGCTCGTTATCTGGCATACACCACGGTCTCGCCGTGACACTGCCGATATCTTGTGCCACCAAGTGATTGGCACGTATTGTGTTGGTCATCCGACAAGACGCATACGCCCTTACACTAAGAACAGCTAACGTGTTGTCTCGCTATAAATGGCTACTTCTTCATAGTTGGCGTTTTCCTCCCCAGAAAGCTGAACGCGTTGGCGTCAAAACGTATGCATGTTGTCATAACGTTAATGGGCAGTTTTTCCGGGTGTTCCCCTTGATCTGCAACACAACTTCACTTGAAAGAATTAGAGGAAGTTGAAATAGCCTGCCTGCCAGGGCAGTCATTCGTTGCATCCTGTTTTACCCCCATTCCTGCCATGGTCATTCAAGATATCATAGGATGCCTTCTCGAATTATAGTTAAGTTGATAGCTCATTTTATTCATTGTATTAATACCATTTACAATTTTTTATTCAAACCTTTGCAGGAGTACAGGCTTCATGCCCAATACAGTTTTCCAGCGCTAACAAAACAGTGAACGAAACAGTGGTGGAATATAACAAGAATGTGTCAATCAGATGCTCTGCCCCAGGACACAAAGAGATTCTCTGGACAGTTTCACGGAATCACAGAATCACAGGAGACACGTGGACAGAGAAAGCCCTAACAGACTGGAATGTAAAGCCCATTTGCAAAGTTACTTTATGGAACCGCGACCCTTGCCATAAACTCTTCAATGTTACTCTTTTCAGTAAGTTGTCATTTGTTGAACAATCTATTTAGTTATTTGTTGTTTATGTTACCTTCCTTCATAGGCTCCAGAGTAAAATTCAAAATATTTTTTACTATTATCTTTGATTGGTGATAAAAAAATAAAAAATAAAACACTTAGGTCAGTCCATTGTCCATTATATGCCTTTCATCCATTTATCCATGAAAAGCCTAAGCATAATTTGGTGCAATGCAGTTTGTAGTGAACATTGAATAGGCAGTGAGGAGTTTTTGTAAAACTACCAAGCCAACGAGGTAACAGCCAACAGACTTGCCTTTCATACACAGACAACAACACTGCTGACACTGTTTGACATATTTTTGGTAAAATATTTGTATGATATTGTGCTGTAAATGCTATTCTTACATTTTTGTGTGACTTCATATTCAGACCACAAAACTACACGGGATAGCCTGGGCAGCTAGTGGAAAGGCATGTGGCAGATCTCCCCTTCACATGATATTCTATCATCATAAATGAATTTTAGGATGTTATAAAAACAATCTACCTCAACTATACCTTAAAATGGTAAAAACCTACATATTTTTGCTTGACATTTTAGTTTTCAGACAGTTTGAAAGAAAGAATGCCATTGGTATGTTGTGTTGTGTACCTACTGTACAATAGAACAACAGCATGGTGTACCTTTGCTGTGCTGAGTTTTACACTGCAGCATGCAACAGGAAAAATTGGAAACAAAGAATGCTTTTTAAGATGTTTTTTTCTATGTTTACTTCTCAGAAACGCCAAAGGATTTATCCATCCGTTTTCAGAACCACTCTGGACCTTTAATTAAGGATAAACAATATACACTCCTGTGTGAGATTCAAAATGTCGCTCCAATCAAGAACCTCGTTGTCAACTGGTACAAAAAGGAAATAAACAGTTCTCGTTCCGTGAAGAATGAAACATTTCCGGACAACTCCATCAAGACACCCCAAAATGTTTCCTCCACCCTCCTCATCAGAGCCACCAAGTCTGAAAACGGGGCGCAGTACTGGTGTGAGGCCAGACTGAAGCTGGGAGACCACGACACGAGCGCCACATCACAGCCCCTCAGTGTCACCGTCTACTGTAAGTTCTGTTCTGATGAGGGAAACGAATTAAAGGTACATTCTGTGATTCTGGCAAAAGGTTGTTGATATTTAAACAGCCAATCAAATTATCATCAAATATCATCACTACCACATTATTTGGACACATTTCATCCATAGGGGACGCTGCAACTGACACATTTCAATATCTGAAGAACGCCTTAAGCTAAAATAAAAAAATTCCGTATGCTTATACTTGGCTACATTCCCCGTGCCTGCGTGGGTTTACTCCGGGTACTCCGGTTTCCCCCACCATCATAAAGACATGCATTGCATCATATGAATATGAATGAATGTTGGTGGTGGTCGGAGGGGCCGTTGGCGCTGATTGGCAGCCACGCTTCTGTCAGTCTGCCCCAGGGCAGCTGTGGCTACTGAGGTAGCTTACCACCACCGGTATGACTGTGTATGAATGACTACTAGACTCTGGACTCTGTAAAGCGACTTCGGGTATATAGAGAAGCGCTATATAAGTGAATTGATTGATTGATTGATTGATCCATTCGGCTCGCTCAACAAAATGGCCATCAACGGCCCGACAAAATGTATCAGCCAATATGTCTGTGTGAATGGCCAATCTTAATGATTGCATATAGAAGCTATTTACCAAATTTCATACAAATCAGCCATAAGATTTTGCTACAACAAGCTACGTACAACATGTTCTCCTCTGTTCTTCTGACATGGTTTTGGTCTGTCTTCAAAATTCACTATGTCTTTAAATCCTTACGTAACATTTACAAAATTCGAATTGTCGTTTTTCACCTGTTGAAGCAGTCCAATCATTCAACCTTTTTCTACTTGAGGCAGTTCTCAGTCACTCGTGACTATATTTAAACGTATTATTATAAAGGTGTGTACCCCTGTCCTGTTATAAATATTGACACTAGGAAGCCTATAATAGCATGTACTCTACATTTACTATTGTATTCAAACATATACTTGTCTTAAAATCCCACATTTGATATATGCATACATATTTTTCAAAACATATTGTTATCAGTTATGCAATGAAGGTCATATTGTTGCTTATGTCATGTCATGTCAATTTCACAAAAGGCTCAAATTTAGCACGTTATGAAGTCACAGTCATCCTCACTAGACAGGTCTCAAAACCACAGAACGTAACTACTAATCCACAAACTATGGTTACTTACATTTTCACTCGGAATAAGATATATACGTATACCATCACTATATATTTATCAGCATGTGTTCCCTTGATAATGAATCCATGATCTTGGTGTTGTTGTTCAACTAGTTGCTCAGTTGAGCCACAGGAACTGTCATGCCATTGGCTTTCTGCTACCCTTACCCACGTCCCATGTGTCTCTACCTATACTCTTACCCATAGACATATATACATAGACGCCACGTTGGCTTTTGGGTCGCGTGTCAACGTTGCCGCCATCTTGGGGAGGTGAAGACTGGCCTGTAAACAAACGCATGTTACCGGTGGAGCTGCGGCTTTTCTGGATAAAAAGCACCGATTTCACAGTCCCTGTTTTTCGTTTACAAAGATAAAAACATTACACTGTTTTTGGAAGTGTTTACGTGTCTGAACTGAAAATGTCCGTAGATCATAAACCCTTGAATATAAAAACGACTCAATGAAATCAGTCGAGAAATTAAAACGCTATAGTGCTTTTTATCCAGAAAAGCCGCAGCTCGACCGTTAACATGCGTTTGTTTACAGGCCAGTCTTTACCTCCCCAAGATGGCGCCGACGTTGGCACGTCGTAGCAACGTTCTGAAGGAGTCAATGGGGCGTCTATGTATATATGTCAATGCTCATACCCACGTCCCATGTGTCTCTACCTATACCCTTACCCATGTTCCTTGTGTCTCTACCTATACTCTTTAGATGGACCAGTTATTACCCGGCCAAATGTCAGTGACTTGCCCGTGTTCAAAGACTACCAGGAGGTGTTGGTGTGTGAAGCAGAGGGAAACCCCAAGCCAGAAATCATTTGGATCTTCAACAACAAATCCATCAAAGGTGGCAATCTCACCATTGGCACTGAAATGGCAGGGTTGATCCACTGCAGAGCAAGCAATGAGGTTGACGTCGCTACAAAAACAGTGAAGCTGGTGTTCAAAGGTAACAACCTACATTTCTCACATTGCTTAAATGTACTCACCCACTCATCCCTGCTTGAGATGCAATGGCTGCTTAAGTCTGTTACTAATGCTTTCTCTTTCATCATAACTCAGTACATTTGTATAACTTGTGCTTTTCCTTTGCATGCTCGCTTGCATGTTTCAGTCCCCATGTGTCCTTGCATTGTCCACTAAGTTTTACCCATTTTGGCCTCAAAACTCCGTGTCCTTTATTGTATCCACCAGAGTACCAATACTCCCTCTCTAATTGCCCCTCATTTAGTTTCAGGTTGGATAATGTGATGAGAATTCAGGTTAGTAGGTACTTTTTCCGTGCCCTAGACTAGAGCATCTGAGGTTTAAGCCTGACAAGTGAGGCAATGGACTCAATGGAGCCTTGGTACATCCTAAACTGATGGAGGGACCTGCACTGGCCATTGACTCTTAAGCAAAAGTCTTCCCTTAATGGTCTCCTCCAACACGTTGTTAAGACAGTGATGCACTGATAGGACTCGTGTTAGTTGTAAACCACTCTGGCTTATTGGCGATGCATGTCATGCAGCATACTCTAATGTGAGTTGAAGCTGCTTAACGTGCTATATTTCCAGTTGAAGAGGTCTGTCTCAAGGGGACTCTTTCTTTGAGACTAAATAAAGTATTTCAAGAAGTCCCTAAAATCTCTCTCTGAACAGCGCTACTGCTCGAAAACTTGTAATGCCTGGCTTTGACCCTTGTATGGCAGGGCTGCAATGTCGGTGTGATGCATTGAGGCATTGACCACAGTTGTTCTAAACGGGAATCTAATGTCCTTACTTTTGGATGATAACGTCACATATGATGGACACCGTTTCCCTGGAGAATGACTGACAGCTGTGTTTTGTTTCTCTTGCAACAGAGGACTACTTGCCCCTGATTGCCGGCTTTGTGGCAGTGATCGTGGTGATCACCTCGGTGATCTTCATCTTCATCTACTCCATCTACTACACAAACACCAAGATGGGCCGCTACAGCCTGAAGGACGCCAAGCCCAACACACAAAATGGCAACGTTGCACAGAATGGCCTTGACAGCAACTTTCCCATGAAGAAACTCTCGCAACAGAACATCTATGTCTTGGATGGGACTCCGTGACTTGTGATGCGCCTTCTGAGGATGTGCATCACTTCATTCAAAGCAAGCTCGGGCCAGATTTGAGTTTTCTGACCAGCCAGAGAGGGTTACGGCGGGTCCTCAACCTATCCGATCATCATCCTCATACTCCTTAAGATCAGCACACACACTGTCTTTATCCGAATCCGCCCAAAAGCTTGTTTGGTCTGGCAGAACCTTGCTTGCTGACTACAGAGAACGACCTGTACCTTTTTTCCTTTGTGATCATTTTTGCCCCAGGATGTTTCCAGCTGAGGTACATGTCAGTTGGAAGAGGCTATAGGACCATCTGTTACTTTGCAGTGAATGAATACGTTGACATAGTACAGTCCAGTACAGCTTTCGTGCTATGCATAAAGAGAGAATATATGTTGGGCATTACAGCATGTTTTTTTCTTCTTGTGAGTCAGCTGTGTAGCTCAGCTAACTACTGTTATTCTGTATGTGGGAGGTACTGTGTGCTGAGGTCACCACTGCATCATCATCATCATCACCACCATACAGCACGGTTGTTTGTTATTCAAATGGTGTTTGCGTAGATTCCTCTTTCTATGGCTGTCACTTGAGACATGCTTGGCCCTGTGTATGATGTCATACTGTTATGCTATTACATGCACGTATTAGAAATATTATCTTATAATTCTATAAGTATCTAACTACATCTAAAATGAACGTAAATATGTATAGATCTGTGATATGAAGTAGCCCCTTAGTGTCACTGCTGTTTGAGGACTTGCAAAAGGGGGGGGGGGCATGGCATGGAACTCCTGACGTCTAACTGTGTTTGCTCTTAGACGTAACACAATGTCTACAACTATGACTGGGGTTTCTAACTGTGTTTGCCCTTAGACGTAACACAATGTCTACAACTATGACTGGGGTTTCTCTGATGAAGATTATATTAAGAGTCCTGAAAATGACAATGTTACCCATAAAATCGGTGAATACACATAAACATGTTTTCAGGACCTCCTATGGAATTTGCAATAGGTGTCTGTGGGGGCCTATAGGAAGGGCGCCTTTGGCTTTGCAGAAATGTGCCTATTATGAAATGAGCTGCTGGCATTAGCTTACCTGCCTTAATGTTGGGACCTGTTGTACACTGGATGACATCTGTGATCACACTGTAGAAAAATAGACTTTTTTTTCCAGTAAGACGGAAGCCAAATTTGCATTATTGAACTATGTACTTTTATTTATATAAAGTATTTGTAAAAAAAAATATTGCATGACTCTTTTGCTCAGGGGCTCGTCCCCTTCACACCAGTAAACAGCCTACCCCAGACGAATCCTCTTTTAAATTAAACTTAGTCAATTATTTCACTTAGGCGTAGGCTTATTTTAATACGAAATATTGAAAATGCCCTTAATTTTTTATTTCAGAATTCACAATATGAATAACAACTGTTACTGTTACAACATGACAACATTTGCTTTTCATAAAAAATAGGCATTGTATGTGTTGAAAATAGATCAACACGGCTTTTTTTATTTATTTTATTTGCTCAACACGCCATCTAGTGCCCATCCTGAACCTAGCAAGACGTAGAGTTAACCGTTTGGGAAGCCCCCGCCCCCCTGCTGATCGGGACTCATCATTCCCCGGAGCAACCCCCCATATTTCAAAATAATGCAGAGGGTGGAGATTTGTTCAAAGCTGGGGATGAAGTTACACAGTGGTTTTGAAAAGTCTCCAGTCAATCTATCTGCCCTTGATATGGCAGGAATTAGGCTACAACTAAGTCATAACGCATTTTGGTCCTGCTTGTGGAAGTTTCACTTTAACATTTCTTAGGAAATGGGAAAAATAAAAAAGCCTAGGACCTATAGACTCAAAAAGAGTCAATGTCCGCAGAATTAGGCTATATATTACGAGCCACGGAACAGACAACGCTATAGTTAATTTCAGTAGCAGCACCTACTTTCAGGCACGACCCAAGTAAGCGTAAAATGACTGAACATGGTGAAGTTGTCATGTTCTGCCAAAAGTGATCCTATGGCTTAGCAATCAATAGTGTTACTCCCAAAACAACAGCTCCGCCCTCATCTTCTTCGGGTTGGGCTGCTTGCTGAGCGTTTCAACCAAAGGTGAGATATCTTCATGATATGCTCACCATTTGCCCACAGTCGCCTACTTACTAACCAAACGGAATATCGTGGACGAGGATTTTTACTACTTACATCGAGCCAGAGTATCAAACAGCCCTACCAAACGCCACTTTTCGACTGAACAGCTTTGCTTAACTTTCTACTTGAACATGGAAGATTCCATGTATAGTTGATCACTGGCGCTTTACGTGAAAAGGGTCCACAGACTAGCAATGCCAGCGCGGTGGATATAAACTGGAACTATATAACCTAGAATTTTGGAATTGTATTTTTAAGATCATTTTAAAAGGTCTGGTAGCTGGTATATAGCTACGTATATATTTAATAATCGAAGGAACTGTCGAACGAATAGCCTATATGATGACTCAAGTAAAGCTTTACTGTGGATTCCTGTTGTTGCTTGCACCTTCAGGTAAGAAATCTGTTTCACTACTGTTCTCAGGGTAACTAAGGTATCCTGTCTCACAGCGGCTGCAAACTAGGCGGTGGTGTGCTATTGACTTGTTCAACTCCCTGTTGTAGCTCATATGGCCTACATTTGTATCTGCATCTATGTGTCTGGACTCAGCGAATGTTTAGTAGGCTGCTACAGTTACATTGTCTTCACACAAATTTCCTTTCGTTTAAAAAATAAGTCATAGCCTAGTCGTCAGTGGATCCATACTTTCGAGTAAGGCATCAGGAGTATCTAAAAATGGCTCAAGCCCATTCTATTTGCATCAGCGATTGGGTGAAGATATGGTAACGAATAGCCTACTCGTCACTGGCTGCGCTGGCTAGGGTTAATAGTATATCACATTATCGCCTGGGATATGTTGAGCGTATTAGCCCTGTTTTCTCTGGAAAACAGCACCCCCCTACTTGATTCTAATCTAATTCGTTTTTAGGGCTACATATGAAAGTGTCTTAGCTCCTTTAGAACCTAATCAAGAGTTACATTTTAAGAGATTGTAAAGGCTTGTGGTCTTTGGGTGTAATTACAAAAGTAATTCAATGGATGAATACATGAACATTTGTGATTAGTTAGGAGTAGTAACACCAAGAATTCTTGGTAATTTGTTTCTGAATTAAGTCGTTATGCCGTTATTTTAACAATATTGTCAAAGGAAAATGCTGTGCGTTTTTAATATGCATTGAGTATAGACTTTTTTCATTTAAAAGGAACTACAAAATGCGCTGTGTAGTGTGCTGTATTGTTTATTGTATGTCAGTACATATGGATTGTTAATATTCAATAACAAAATAGAACATGTTCCTGTAACTAAATTCCCAAAAGGCTCACGTATTATATCAATACATTGTATGTATCTTTGTGTTTTAGAGACACACACTAAGGGTTACTTTGCTTTCATCAAGTGCAAGGTATAGGATTAAGAATATGCTATGGAGACTTGGGGTGCTTTGCAACTGCACCTACACCTGCTCAGACAGAGTAACTTGTGTTTTAGGTTTATTTGCTGCCTGTCCTGTTGAGATCAGTCCCCCCTCTCTGGTGGTGAGGTATGGAGATTCTGCTTCTGCCACCTGTCGTACACTCGTACCCGTCAGTGGTATGGGCTGGGAGTCTACTGTGGGGGCTGTGGGTTTGGAGGAGGGTGTTACTGAGCTCAACTGGACTGTGAAGGAGCTGAGAGAGTGGACAATGAGGCCACAATGCTTCATCAACCCAGAGGATGGTGACCAGTGCCAGAAAGAACTTGCTGTTGTGGTATACAGTGAGTTACCTTTTCATTCTCCAAAAATGTTTCCTTATGATATATGACTAATATGATAATTTTTTAATGTTAAATGTTTAAATTGTCAGTATTCCTTTTACAGAAATGCCAGACAGTGTGACCCTGACGATAGGTGATCCTGGGCCAAAGGATGCTGGCACGACATACATCCTTACTTGCCGCATTGAAAACTTCGCCCCTGTCCAGAACCTGAATGTGAGGTGGTTTAAAGGAGGACAGATGCTGTTTCAGGAAGTTGGTGGGGAAGAAGATGACAGCATTGGTCCACAGAACAAGACTTATGAACGGCAACTCATCTTCAAACCATCTGACAATGGAGCAGAGTACCGTTGTGAAGCTGGGCTAAATTTGACGTCTGATCCTCATATTCAGTCACAACCAGTCCTTGTCACTGTCCACTGTAAGAAACACTAGCTATGGAGCTAAGTTACATTACAACCAAGCATTTTTACAGTACAGTGTAGGAGACGTTTTATAAACATGACAGAATTATTTATTTCTACACTCTACACTTGCACCTCTGTGTTTCCTGATGAAAATGGATTATCAAAATTTCTGTTAACTTATTCTGACTTAAGGTCCCAAAGCGTCTTATCAGCACCTAAGGGGGTATTAATCGAAGCATCTTTGAGAACTGTGAAAAGCGCTATATAAATGTGATGTATTATTATTATTATTAAATTAGCACTCACTGCCAAGTAAACTCAGTTCTAAAAAATGCTAAAAGAGCAATGACATAATACTAATGAGGAAAATTAATCCTCAGAGTTACACCATTGTCAGTCACATTTGGGATTGTATCGATTTAGCGGTGTTAAAGGACCAACATGTGATATATGTACTTTACAAAATCATAAAAGGACCAAGATATGTTACCAGAGATTAAGGAAACAGGCTAAGTTAAAACACTTGCTTCTCCGACAACAATGCTAAAATCCACATGATCTGGTTGATCATTTGCAAACAACTTGTGAGGGACTCAATGTTGCTTGCCATTGTCAAAGTTTAATTTTACACTTGTTCAAACCTTCATGTAGGTTCAGTGTCCTCAATGTGGCAACCCATGTGAGACCACTCTCTCCAATATTTTGAACTTGGGCTGCAGTCCCCATTTTAAATGTTCGCTGTCAGTGTTACATATTGGTCCTTTAAGTTCAACACCATCAGAGTTAATTTCATACTGCACATTTTCTACTGTGTGCTGTTGGTCCAAATGTCTTTTTTCAAATTAGAGAATAGTGGGGAGAACTGTTGCCTGATGTGACTCATGTAAAATAAGTGATGGCATTGACATTGACTGCTGCACTCCTCCTCAGATCCCCCTTCTGATTCGGAGGGTGTGTCGGTGCTGGAGCTGGAGCGTGACACCACATTGAACTGCACAGCCGATGCCAACCCCCCTCCCAGTTATACCTGGAAGACCTCAGGAACACATGAGAAAATGGGGAAGACGCCAGTCCTCCCCATTGATGTAGCTGGGAACTACACATGCACAGCCTCCAACCGTCTTGGCAGTGGGACCAAACATTTCATAGTAGTGTCCAGATCTTCAGGTGAGAATATGAGCAATTTTTTATTTCCATATCCAAGACATATAACCAAACACATAAGGAGACATGTTATATAGATACAGATACACCACACACACACACACACCCAGCCCCATCCACCACCCTCCTCCCGCACCACCCAACAGAGCATTGAGGCAGTCACAGACAAATCATGTCTACATCAACAGTAGATCCTTCAACCTGGATATCAAATTCTCCCACAGTACGAGTGTATGTGGCTGAGCATTATTCACTCTTACAGATGACAGGATGCAGGATATGTCTAAACAGTGGGCTGTGGAAATGTCAGGGGGGGGGGTATTCCAGTGCTGGACAACAATCTGTTTGGCTGCAGTAAGGCCTGCAAGCCAGATTACGATCTTTTTCCACAAGGGAAAGATGGGAGTCATCATTTAATAGTTGCACACCAGGGTCCATAGGAAACAACTGAACTCCTGTTACGTCCACTCTTTACTTTCAATTTTGATGACATCTCACACCTAGCGTGAGATGTGAGAACGTTGTTTTTGATCAGTTTATGTTTATTTTTCAGGGACAAAGCATGATTGTGAGCTGGGTAGGGACTCACTCAACAGAGTTAGGTCATTTCAAACCTTAATCCTGAGAAGTTAGACATAAAAACAAAGCAAATACTAAATACAATTGAAAATGCTATTAGGATCACACAGCCTCTATGTCAAGCTCAACCCTTTAACACCCTGCTCTGTGCTCCCCCCAAGAGATTGTAGTCTGGAAATCCTATTAGCAAGATGAATCACTTAGCCACTCTGAAGGTGGGACCGTTCAGTGACCAGTGGGGGTGACCTAGTAAAAGTTGAAGTGAAGCGTTTCAAAATGTACTAGCAACAATGGTGGCAGTGCTAGAGCTAGATGAAGCGATACAAAAAGTAGTAGCAACACTAACAAACATCGAATAATTGAAAGCCAGAGGAAGAAGAATGTGTACATTTCTTCATCAAGGGTAAAGTTTCCTTATTCCTGGTGAAGTAGCAAGTATAGCAATCCCATGTCAGCTCCACTGACCACTCTCTCAGCCCCTTCGCAGTCCAGAGGTGCTCTGTAACATCCTCCTCCAAACCCACAGCCCCCACGGTAGAACCTCCGTACTCACTACCAGAGAAGGAGGACTGATCTGATTTGGGCAGGCAGCTAATAATAATGTCAGGAGTATGACTCATTGATGTTTATTTAATCAAATAGTCGTTCAGTAACAAAAATGAAGGCTTAGAATTTGTCTATATTTTTGTCATTTCAACAAAATGAAAAACAAAACAAAACCAAAAACACAAAAAAGGACAGATATCCCCTAGTGTGATTAGCTAGAAAGACAGCACGCGCAGTTGATTTTCAAAAAGTCAACAATGTAATGGCAAAAAAATGCCTTTGGAGCCACTCCATTTATGACGTAGGCGGCGACTGTTCGCCTGAAGTATAAACAAAACAGCTTGAGCGACACTTTTTTTTTTGTCGGCGACCATTTCAAAAGTGTCGGCGACATAAGTATAAACCAGGCACCACAGGGACCACTGCTGGAATTATAATGGGTGTTCTGATTATAGTTGTTGCTATGGTGTCCATTGTTGTAGTTAGTAAGCAGAACAGACACTCTGCTGGACCTTCAGAGCCAGTAAGGCTTGACAGAGCGAGATGAGCATTAGGCTGCTTAACTGCTGCTGACTGTGTCTCACCCAAATCATGGTTAATCCCACTCATTCTGTCACAGGTACATTCTGGGCCATCATCGGAACCGGTATTTTTGTGATTTTTGTTCTATGCGGCGGCTACGGAATCTTGAAGTGGAGAGCCGGTGCCAATTCCATTATCTGATCAAGAAACATCAACCAGTACCTCAGCTGTCAAGGGAACATTACCCCCCCCCCCCCAGGGGCGGACTGGCCATCGGGGACACCGGGGGAATCCCCGGTGGGCCGACGGGTTTGGGATGGTCCAAAATAGCGGCCCAATTCAATTGACGCTCTGCCCTCTCCGGTACTGATGATATGTAAGACTAGGCAGAACACTTATAATTGACAACAATATCTATATGTATGCTTGAAACCACTGACTGAGTTTTATACTACTCTTCGCGATCTGTATTCACACTCATGGTGTCTATTTTTCGAAAATGTTCTGACGTTTCTTCTTTACTCATCTAATGTCTTCCGTCAGTCTAATTTAGTTTTAGGCGTTATTAAATGTCACTCACTCTATCCTACTCAACACTTGCATCACTCGCTCGCTGACACCTTCAACACCCCTACTACACTGACTACACGCCCCTGACTACACACATACACAATCACACACCCAGCATGCAACACTACTGATGCCATTGATGTTCACACCCCATCGAATGTTCTGTACTGTTCATTTCTACAATATAGTTCATCCAGGGGCGGCTTGTCCATAAGGGCGATTGGGACGACGCACTGCCTACGCCCGGATTTTTTTTTTTCTGTCGGATTCTACCACTAGACCGTTTGATCTGCCTCTAAATGTCATTGCCGAATCAGCCAACAGTCACTCAGGCAACAGTCAGACAAACGTGGTGCTTCAAATGACCCCGCCCCTTTTGGGGGGCAAAGTGGAAATCGCCCCAGATCTCTCTCATTGACTCTCATGTTAAATCCATTTTTAACATTTAGTGCAACAACTCGATTCGCTCTTTGAAAGTCGGCGTACTAATTTAGATACATTGACAACAAAACATTTAGGACTTCCTAGACCAAATGTATTCATTCAACAGGTTTCTACAAAGGGGGTGGAATCCTACATCCAAGAATTGGAATAAAAGAAAATCGTGGCTAGCAGGCAGTGAAGTGGCTAACGCGGTCTGTATTCCTATATACCACTGTCACTTTTCATAGGTTTTACAGTGTGAATGTTCGCTTCTTGCACTAGCACTGAGTTATCTCTATGATGACTTATTTAGCTTTTGTAAGCCACTACTTTCAAGATCAGTCAATAAATATAGTTGGTTTTGACTTATATGTTGCCCCCTTCTTTAGGTTGTTACTGGACATATCATGTGTTCTGTTAAGCTATCATACAACTTTTGAGACATGTGGATAATGAGAAAGTGGGATATTTTAATGTGGAGCCACATCATGTTTGCTTAGGAAGGCTCCTGGATGCAACTTTCTTTCATAGCGTTTTACCTGTAACTAGCTACTCTAGCTATGTAGGTAGAGGGGAAATATTTTTGTTGTGTGCTTCCATCTAGTGGACAAAAAGGTATTGCTGTATGAGTTAATCAGTTAACAACAAATTGATACAATTGTCTTGCTTAATGTGACTACTGAATGGGTCGCCTTAATCGTTATCAAAAATATGCAACCCCTGAGAATTTTTTCAGGATCCGCCCCTGGTTTATACTAATTCTACACTCTGATTCCAGTTTCTTTATTGTGTGGTTTTTCTCTGCTGACATTCATTCTTTAAGGCTCTGTAGTTATACATACAACCATCTGATACTAGCCCAGAGTTAAGCATATTCATCAAGCAAACTATACCTACCTTGGAGTGTTACAATAGCCAATATCATTTTATTCCATGTGTCCATCCAGTGTGTCCAAATTGGTGGATCCAAATGTTATAAAAAATATATATATATGATGTAATTTCTTTGTAATCATCCAAAGTAATGTTAAGTATATGGGTATTTTTCCAAGTAGGCCACTGACTGGTCGATACGTGCGATGCATTGAGTGGGCAACGCGCCGTGTATTGAGTGGGCCGGTCTGACAGTAACTCCCGGGCCACTTTTTTCCCCCAGTCCGCCCCTGCCCCCCCCCCCCCCCCCCCCCCACACACACACGCACACACACACACATGCACACATACACGTACACGTGGAATGCATGAGATGTTTGCCTTTAAATGTTATGCCGAGGTTCCATGCATGGCTTTGAATCTGTGTGGAGGTCCCTCTGTGTCCTTGGAGGGCCTGCATGCTATGGGGCTTTGGTATGGGGACAGCAGGGGCAAGGGTGAGGGGCGCTAAGGCTTACGGGTTACCAAGCTATGGAATGCAGCAGTGCACTAGGACTATAGGATTCTTTTAAAATGCTATTACTGCACTGAGTTATCGTTTGCACATACTGTTTGTCATGCTTGCATTTGTCTTGGCAGCCCCTTGTTGTTGTGGTTGGTTTCTGAGTATGTCCTCCAAAATAGTGTGACTGATAATACACCCTGTGCCTTGTAATGTTCTACATATATCAGTTCTAAAGTTAATACTAAACATTAGGTAGCCTTACTGTTTGTTGTACCTATCATTTAACCTAAACTAACCAGTCTAACCCCCTTTTAGGCCCTATAATTCATATGTGTTTAATAGCAAATCTTCATTCTTTATATTTGCATCATATTTCATTTGGAAACCCTCAGATATAGTATGTTGAGTATCTTAACCACTGTGCCATAACCTGCCAGTTAATCTGATTCGTTGGCCTATACCCCAAGACCTCTTGTCAAGTTGTCAGACAATTGATAGATGTATGCTAGGCTGATGGTAAATCATATTTTGCTGTTACTGTATCTGTGTCACGGACTATTGGGGTTTCTCAAGGAATGTTGAGTATTTTCAGGCCTAGATATGTACAGTGAAACTGTATTTAGTAACTAGATTCAGCAGAAATGTATCTATTTTTTGTACTCAGGGAAGTGAACTGTATAAAGCCATACCCTCTGGGACACTGTTCGTGGTTCACTGTATTCATAGATGACTGGTCAATACATTTATCAGTAAGTGATGATGTGACTTTTAAAAGCTTTCCATCATTCTGACTTCAACCACTTGGCATTCGCACCGGGCCATTACGTCATTTAGGTGCTTTTTTCAAGTAATTTCAGCATCAAATGCTCTTATGATTTGTGTTGTTGAGTGTGCCTTAACTCTTAATTGCTCTTCATTTAAGGGCAAATTGGTTTCATAGACCCATTTCTTCTTCAGTTTTCAGCCTATGCTGTTTTGTTAATACATTTCATATTAAAAATGATACTGTATTCCCTCCTGTATCTGTCTTTCCTTTTGTCACAAGATGACATTTCTCAAAATAGGTCATAGATTTACCAATAGATTGAATGTATTCACTCCTTTGAGTGACCTGGGTTTTCTATGGCTGTTCATGTTACTCTTGATCTGCATCTGCTTGATCACTTACATGGTGGAATTGGAGAGGGGTGTGTAGACAGACTGAGCTGTTTTTTCTGGAATATCAGTGCACACCACAGCACCACACGCACTGTGATTGTCACGCATGTGATTGCTTTCGTTATCAGTCCACAAGTGGGCTAATCTCTATATGAGTGGAGATGGACCCTTTCCCTTTCTCTTTAGGATGTAATAAAGCTCTGATAGGCATGTTCCTCTACCATGCTCACACACATCAGACACTGGGTAGTCCAGGAGCACGGGAGTCCAGATGTAGTCCACGTGGGGCTCACGTATTGTGAAAGTAAAAGTGAGAAGAATCCAGAAGGCAGGTGGTGTGCTTTAAACATGGGGCTGTGCCTGGAGCCTTCAGAAGAGGACAAATATTTAGATCTCGCCCACCACGTGTGATTGGGCTGACTTTTTCACATATTCTGTAAAAAACACCAGCCGGCTTGGCAAATGTAAAAATGCATTTATATCTTGTCCGAAGGAGACTTGCGTCAAGCTTTGTTATACTGTCTGTATGTTTAGATTTTCAGAGTTTCCCCTGACTTGAGCAGTTACAATGTCCCTGCTGTTCGGACCTGTTTTGTTCTATTTGATTCAAATTCTGAGAAAGACATTGCACAGAAAGCAACCAAGAAAACATTTTTACATTTTTGCTATTGCAGGCCCGAGGTTGTATTTTTTTCTAACCTGATATATCATATCTTGTACTGCTTTTTGCAGATCTTTGTGTTTTTTATTTATTTTCTTCTCATCCCACCGATAAAGAAATGAAAGATCATTTCAACTGAATGTTTGTAGAGATTCCACTTGGGGACCTTATGGACTGAATATGTTTTCCAGAGGTGACTGCTGTAGGAGTACATGAGAAGCCAAGCCTTCTTTGAAATGTCGTGAAAAAAGAGCGTAATCTAAATATGTAATATTGTATTCACATTACTTAACTCTTTTTGTTCAAATCAATATTTTGGACTAAAAAGTGGGCCACAATTGGGAAACTGAACGACTTTGTTCAGCAGTAATTTCTCGCAGGTCGTCATGTTCTAATATTATTTTTTTTTCTCATCAAAGCCCATGGCATTTAAGCCCCTTGACATTGGGTGTCTCTAGGGTTCAATGGCATTTTGAGAATAGTGTAGCGATGGGCAGTCATGACATCTTGTTGGTACTCACGCCATATATGCAGATGGTGGACCCAGACATAACAGGCAGGCAAACGCTAGCTAGTCACTGATTCACATAAGACACACAGTAAAGGTGTCCAAAAGTCTGAGCAGAATAAGCGATGATTTCAGATCTCTTGGTATGACAACGTGAACTGTGATTCCCCAAAGCCGCCACTGGTGTCTTCCTACAGTGATAAAGATTTTTTTTTTTTTTCCCTGTATGTTTCACATCAGTGTTATTTTCCAGGGAATCTCTGTTTAGGTCGATTCCAAATGCGTAAGAAATAAACTGGTATTGCCTTCAGTCATACCTTTAACTATTGCAATCATGCATTCAGGGAACCTGAATAGATCCAGTACAAGCAATTTAATGAAACCTGTACCAAAATGTATTTGATTCTTCATCAGTGTAACAAATGTGATAATTTAACACGTATGTACTTCGTGTCTTTTTGCGCACCAATTACACAAACCTTGCCTACATTATTTTGCACAGATTTAAAAGTGTGTTGCTGTTTACCGTAACGTCTGCTGTAAAGGGTATTTGCTAGTACTTTCTTATGACGCTGTTTATCAGGTTGTGCCAGATGATCTACTTTATGTGACAACACTGGAAATGGAAAGTACACAAAGTGAAAGAAAAATTAAAGCTGTCAAACAGAATATACTGTATATGTGAACTTTTTCTTCTGAATGTAAACACCATACTATGCATGACAGGGTTAGACTAAACATTATAATCCAAAACTGTACGAGGTTGTATCTCTGTATTTATGCTAATAGCTACAAACATGGTGTCAGAGCCATGCTTGTCTTTTGTGTTAGGTGTTCAGTTGCTGAAGGACTGTGGCGAACAAGCACTGCCAAGTAACTGTGTTTGTGTAGACCGGATAAGGGTTGCCATAACAACCTCTGCAGGCTGCAGTCAGGGCTGGGACAGCATGCCAGAGTACATGGCCCTGGAATTAGCCCCACGTAAAACAAATAAGGGCTTTGACTTTGAATTTGACTTTGGAGATGGTTTCACACAGTGTGTCTTTTCATGAGATATGATATAACACTGATAGACAAACTCTTTGAAAGTTCAACCTTGAATGGTATGGTAATTAAATGGCTGTATAACTTAGGTCAGCTCCTCAAGTTTTTTTTGGAGAATACAATGCTGCATTCATTTGAGGCTAGAGGCTCTGTTCATATTTTATGTTCAAGACAGACACACCCAGAAACAGCTGTTAACAGTTGTTCAGTTTGGTGCAGAGAAGGCCTGCAGAAAGCACACTGACCTCTTGCTTCTGACCTTTCAGAGGCATCTTTTCTGTCTACACTCAGTGCTGCTGTAAATTCACAAGGATGTATGACTGAGACAGTGTTTCATGCTGGCATGTCATTCCGTGGTTGACAGCTGTCAGTCTTTCCCTCCGTCCTGCTTTCCATCCATGCACCAATAACCATGTCTTCATTCATTAAGTTTATCACATGCTGTCTATAGTACCACACTCAGTCAGTGTTACTCCTGTGGTCATACACAAGTTTTTTTTTTTTTTGTGGTATTGAAAGGACCCTCCCTCTTGTTTGTAACGGCGCACAGTGTGGGGGTTGGGAAAGCGGGGAATGGGAAACATTACTATGCTGCAGGGAGAGCGGCTTTCTATATGGCTTGGGCCTGAGATCCCCCTTCATGGGCCTTTAGCCTAACACTGAGATGAGAGCGAAAGTCCCTGGGAAGGGGGGCTTTTGTTAGCCAGGGTCCATGACGTTGCCAAGCAGGACAAAGTCGGAATTCCGCTCGCTTTTCAACCGGAATCACAGCAGAGCGAGGCGAAATCTCAATCAAGATGGAGAGGAACACTTTGAGATGCCTTTATATAGTCTGCATGTTCTGCACAGGTGAGATGTCCGCAATTCGTTTGTGTGCAAGAAGGCTTTTTCTAACGGAATAACTATTACATTTAGTTTGACGTTAATAGAAATACCAAGGATAGAAAAACTCATGGTCCTTGAGTAGCCTCATAGTTTTTCAGTTTACTTAAATAATCTTAAATTGCTTAATTTATAGCCTATAGGAATTTCGCTTTCATTTGTGAATGGTCTTTTGAAGCATAAGACAGAATTGTAACGTAGCCTAATCTTTCATCCAAGACAGCATAGCCTACTTTAGGAATTTCAGTTAATGGGATTGTGTAACTTCAATCGGTTGGGTCCAATCAGAGCATGAATGTAGCATTGTGGTATGTAGGCCGACCACAGGCCTTGCAGTTTTAAAATCTGATAAATAAAACATCCCTTTTAGCGTGAGTTTTAGACTTTACAGTAATGTCAGCCGACATATTTTGTAAACAGTGCAGTGCACTTATCTAGGTCGTGTATGTTGATGGTCACCTCGGTCACTGATATCGCTGAGGAACTAGAAGGTGATGAAGAATATCAATGTAGCCTATCTACGCAGCTCTCGCAGGTGACAGTTGCTCTCTTGAGCTGAGGCCTTCCAGAGTTGTGGTGGCCTTCGGAGAGACCGTGACGGTCAACTGCGTGGCCTCTCGGCCGGTCCGTGTGTTAGGCTGGGAGTCAGCTGTCGGCGCCACACACACGCAGAATGACCTTACAGTTCAGTGGAAAGTGGACAGCCTGATCGACTGGATTGAAGAGCCGATCTGCTACGGTGTGTTTTTCACTGCACCCAGGCAGTGTGAGGAGAAACTTAACCTCGTCCTTTACAGTGAGTTTATGATACAATACTTACGTGATATGTATACACTGTAGCCAATGCCGTTAATGCTAATTTAAGTTAAATTTACTTCAATTGAACTGTCCCAGATTAAGTGATTATGAAGAAGTGAATGATGACCACAATGTACTGCATTACATTTTTTTCTTCTCAGAAAGCCCAGACAGTGTGTCTATCAGCCTGAACCACACAGGTACTATGGTGGAGGGGAAGGAATATCAGCTGTTGTGTGAGGTGCAGAACATAGCTCCGGTGCAGTATCTCACATTGAGGTGGTACAGAGGTCAGACAGAAGTTTACAACCACTCGTTCGCCGACCTGTCACCGACCACACCAGTCCAAGTGTCCTCCTCCCTCCTCATCACCCCTACCGTGGCTGATCATGGGGTCCAGTACAGGTGTACAGCCGAGCTGGACCTGGGAGTCGACGGGCCACGGCCTCCTCCCAGTGTGACCTCAAAACCTCTAGATATCACTGTACATTGTGAGTAACGTTGTGAACTTTGTCTGCTGGAGAATGCAGGACTGAATACTATGGATTCGCTTTTGATATGATTGATTACTTAAATATTATGTACAGCATTATTTATGCGTTTTTTCTGCAAATCTGTCATGTCAGTGGTTAATCTCTCTCACCCCCCCCCCCCCAACTCTGTGTTTCTTTGTGTGTACATGTGTATGGGTGATTGCGTCTATATGTGTGTATCTGTGCGTTTGTTTGTGTGTATGTGATCTGTGTGTGTACCTGTGCATATGTGTGTGTGCACCCTTGCCCACATGCGTGCACATATGTTCACCATGCTCCAGACGCTCCTTCATTCTCCCACCCTGAAGACGAGACCCTGGAGCTGAGCAAAGGGGAAGAGGCCTCGCTAAACTGCACGGCCATGGGGAACCCCCCGCCAGCCTACACCTGGAGCACCGCTGCCCTTTCCCTGGAGAAGATGGAGGATCAACCAGTTCTAACGTCATCCACCCTACGGCCTGGGACGTACACATGCACTGCATCAAATATACTGGGCAAGAAAAGCAAGCAGTTCATCATCAAGCCCAAACCATAGGCATGAGACTGAATGAGGATGCACACGGCACTGTTATGTTCATGCTAGCGACATGGTTTCAACTAGCTTGATTTGTTGTGCTACTTCTTCTCAGGCGGGTAATGTGAGAGACCATTTTGAGAGTACAAGAGAACACAACGCACACAGAAAGTCATTAGAACTGGAACCTTATCCCTGAATATTCTTGGTTCTTTGCTGGCTGACATTCATGTCAGTTTCATACATGATTTTTAACCAGCTGCAAGTTGGCCAGGCTGTACTCTTGTGGTGTGGAATTTAGGCCTGGATTATTTTGCAGCGTATTGTTTGAAATAGTTCTTTAAACTTTTTAGTTTTGTTATTTTTAGGTGTGATGACCTCATAATTGTGTGTCAGTCTGATACAGATTTGACACACCAAATGTCTCCCTCAGAGAAATTTCAAGCTAGTATTTTTTCCCCTTTTTTTAGTGCAATTTTTTGTTGTTGTTGCTAACAGGTTATTGTATATTCTAATTGATATTTCTTTATTACTGCTTTATAATTTTCTTATTTGATAAATATAGTGCAGCTTTTCATTTTGTGTCATTATGTCTGATCAAATACTAATACAATTACAAATGTAAAGAATGTTGTTCTATTGATTTTTAAGTTGTTCTAAGTTGTGTTTTTATTTTAAGGTGAGCACAGACAAATCGGCATAGTTTATCATTTATCATACCCTTCACTTGCCATCACACAAGTCTCCTATGTCAAAATGGTTTTCCGCACAGCACATTCATCATATTCATCCATATAAACAATGTGTTGAAATAAATGGTCAAAAAGAAGAATATTGGACAATTGAGTTTACTGCTGATTTGGTGTCAAGACACAAATACATTACATTAACAATAAAACGGAAAATGGAGCAGTACGGGAAAGTTAGAGAATTCAGTGAAACAGAAATCAGTCCTTGGAATGCATCATACAGTACTTGCCATATTTTGTAGGCTATTACTTGTCTGAGTGTGAGTATCTCAAAAGAAATACATATCCCTACACAAGTTAGAGAAATGTCATACTCCAAAGTAATCTGTGAAGGATGATCTGGTTTACTCTGCTTCTGCTAACCACTGGCATTCTGGTACAGGGAGAGAAAAAACAATCAGGAATTAAACAGCCTCCATGAAAGAGTGTTTGTTGCTTGGCCTGAAGCTGCTGTTGTTACAACTAACAGTGCCCTGCACTGTGTAAAAATGGTGGTCTCGGCTGTCATCGCTAATGCTATTGTTTAAAAAAAATAAAAAAAAACATATGTTTCTAATGGCCATGTATTCTCTACTTTGTTGTCCTTTGAACAAGATCCTTGATCGTCTATTCAAGGCTTACGTCATTCCTTATCTCTTTTTGTCCTAGTCTAAATGAATCGCAACGATGCGAAGAGGACCAATTGAAATGCAAGACGGACAAGCGAGTCCTGGTTAAATATGTGGAGACGTCTTCAAAACAAAATGTGGTGTCAACTTTTTTGTTGCTGTGTTTGCTGATGCTGTTCTCTGTCAAATTAAAATATTCTTCGGAAAACGTTAGGCTTGTATGAGCATGTATTCGTTTCACACAAGGCTGAGCATTCTGAGAATTCTGATTCACTAATAACCAAAGCGGAACACAGATCATTAGTCAGACGCATTCCTGTTTCCTGTGTGTATTAGACATTCATACACGAAGTTTCATCTTGACAATATGTTACTTAAACTGAAAAGTTATGCCAGTTGCTGTAGCAATAGGGTATTAAGTTGCTTGGTTGTTATGAAAGTAGGCAAAATAACTATAGCAGCCAAACACTTAAGACAGTAGATTACCCAATGTGAACCGGACTGTCAAGGACTAATCCTTTTTGCAGTTTCAGTAAAGAGCCATAATGTGTTTTAGTTACAACCTCGTGACGGTCACTGTTTGACCACTAGATGGCACCATGGTCCATATCAATGACATATTTACAGTCATTGGTCCATATGAACATTTTGTAGACTTAATGTAGACAAATACATACTTTTGGGTTCTTTAATCAGGCTTGGAAGACGACATTTAAGACATAATATTGGTGTTATTTAATGGCTACATTAAATTACTGAAACACTTATAAATGTCAGTTTTATCCAACGGGGTTCTGGGTACGGGTATTTCCCAATAGCTTCAGGGGAGTGGCTCTGCCCAAGCAATCCCGGTTATGAGCTGTCACGTAGTAAAGACTGCGTGCGACCAGACAAGTTAATGCGTGATCATTGTCAAGCGATCAAATCTACGAAATAATTTAGATGTAAGTCATAGACGATCGCACATTAAGAAGTCTGGGATTAAAAACACTGTGGATTCAGGACCTTTCAACTGAATGGTAAAACATATTTTGTGTTTATTATTCTTTAAGCGCCCACCGTTTAGCTATTCTGTAAGCGGAAGGAGCTAATAAGGTGGTGACGTTATTATATTTAGCTAAGCGTTTCAACTAAAAGTGTATTCACTCGTTGTATTAGGCTGCCTGATACCCTAATCACCAGGTCTTTGTTGAAGATAGCGCTTGCATTGTATGTACACATGAGTGCATCACTGTAAGTGTTCGGAGATGTTTACTTTCACTCTTAAGATTGCTATGGCTGTTTCCTCCCTCCCCGGAAGGCCTTGTTAGTTGATTTTTAGTGTATATGATGAAGCCTAGTCAGTGTTGGTATGGGATAGTAAGTCTTGCATTTAAGTTTCACTGTGGCAGTTTCACATTTCATGTCTCTTGACATGACTTGAAAAGGCGTCTCTTTTTAATTTCTCTCATTTAGCCTTGTTGATTCTTTATTCACATTCTGTGTAAAACCATAAAAAATCACTGGTACTTTCAATGGGGATATGGTTCATCTAATGATCTACATCAGTATGCAGTATCCGAGAAAAAACATCCCTCTCTTTCATCAGTGGTATATGTGTAAGACTTGATGGGCGATGTCTAGACGCGGACGCTACAGGCTCACCAGGAGAGGGTCATCCACCCCAGATTGTGAAAAGCCTCTGGGGCCAGGCATTCATGTCTATGTTTTCTGGACTAAAGAAGGTGTGCAGTATCTGACCCACAAGGAGAATGAGGTTACTGCTGAGGAGCTGTCAATCAGGGCAGCACAGGTTGCTGGTATGGAACCTACATGTACTTAACATCACACATCTAAGGACTTCTTCTCTTTTTGAGGAATGGGAAAATGTTGAGACATTACTTGTAATCTCTTGTATTATATTTTTCAGGGATTTCACCGATGTGCCACAATCTTTTTGCTTTGTACGACCCTCAGTCTCACTGCTGGTACAGTCCTAACCACAGCATTGACCCACAAAATGTCACTACTTTAGAACTCCACTTCCGTATAAGGTACAGTAGCAGAGTGACTTTACAGTATGTGAGAGTCTTTGTGTGTGCACATATTACAGTGGTGTTCCTCATCTTTTTATAATTTTGTGGTCTGGTTGTGTAGGTTTTACTTCCGTAACTGGCATGGGTTGATTGAGAAGGAACCTGCGGTATTCCGCTATGCCCAGCGGACAGCGACACCAGAGAAGGCTGGCTCCCCTCTGCTTGAGATGCCTTCTTTGGAGTACCTGTTTGCCCAGGTGAGTACACACAACTCCAAACATGCGCTATGTACTATACAAATGCCAGTGTGCTTTAGTGTTATTAAAGTAAACAAGCTTCCCAATAAAGCGATGTTAATGTTCTGAATACACATGTAAGGGCGGATGTTCATTGTAAATGAACACACATTATCTAATGTCCTGCAGGCCAAGTTTGACTTTGTGAATGACGTTGCGCCCATGGAAGATGTGCGGGGCGAAGCGGAGCTGACTCGTTATAAAAACGAGAGCTTGGGGATGGCTGTGCTCCACATGTCTCACAAGGCCCTGCAGTCGGACTCCAACCTGCAAGATGTGGCCAAACACATCAGGTGGATGTTTTTTCAAAATCACACTCTGGACAGCCTCCAAAGAGGAAGGCTTCATGTGAAAAAAAAGTAACATGTTTATGATATAAAAAGATAGAATAAGTATTTCCTCAAGAATCCCGCAGTATTTTCAGACTAAGGAAGGTATCAGAGTCTGGGTGCTATTTGTTAAGCTGTCTGTCAAATTACTATGTAAATTTGCCTCGGATTGTTTCCCTGTTTTCCCACCTAATTGACTTCCCTTCTATCCTTGCCTTCACTCATCCTTGCTCCTCAGTCTGTGTCTTTCCTGAGGCGGCCACAGGTAGATGGGCTTTGCCATCTGGACTTACTTCTGCTCAAGGGTTCTTCCTGTTAAAAGGGAGTTTTTCTTCTTGGACATTGTTGCTTGTCTTCAGGGGTTTAGGCCTCAGACCCTATAAAGTACCTTGAGACTATGTTCATTGTTATTGTTGCTATGTAAACAAGTTAGTTCAAATCATCAAACGAGCCCAGTGAAAGTAGACTGAAAAGGACCAGTTTAAATAGAAATGTAAATCTGGTGCTATTTTCACGACGCACTGACGGCCTGCTTGGTTTCTCTTTTTCCTCCCAGCTACCTGCGCTGCATCCCCCGCTCCTTCTCCAGGCACATCTCGCGGGACAACTTCCTCACCAAGCTGCGCATTGGCCGTGTCTTCTCCGAGTTTGTGCTGACCTTCCAGCAGCACACCGTCAGCCAGGGCAAGCTGAGCACCCAGGAGGTCATGTACAAATACCTGGCCACCCTGGAGAACCTGGCGCCCCGTTTTGGCACAGAGACGTTCCCCGTGACCCGTTTGGTGTTGAAGGAGGATGGCGACAGCAGCGGCACCTACCTGAGCGACTCCAGGGTGCAGGGGGACGCGGAGGAAAATGGCGATGTGGAGGCCACTTGTGAAGTAATGATCTCCGGCACCAGAGGGATTCAGTGGAGGAATATCTTGGCACAAAAGGTTTGTGTTCTTCTAAGGGAACGAGTTCTCCGAGGAATTGTGTTTCTCTGAAAATGAGGTTCTGTACTTCAGCGAGCTTTGATGAATTTTATGTTTCTGCTCTGGTGTCTTAGGCTCAGGACAACGACTACCTGGGGAATGAGGGGAGTAAAAAGAAGAGCAGGCAGCAGTCTTACTCACAGGAACCAAGCGCCCCAGACAAATGGAGCAGCTTTTGCGACTTCCCTGAAATCTCCCACATCGCCATCGTCGGAGCCAATGTCTGCATCTGTCATCAGGACAATCGCGCAATGGTGAGAGCAGCACGTGGAAGACTCCACCATGCTCTCATGTTGATATGGTTTTAGCTTGGAGTAGCTCTAGCCCCCGCTTATGAGTACAACACCTGGTTCTCTTTGGAAGATTCAAATAATGTTATAATGTTTGGACTGGATGAATTGCTTAGAATTTTGATTAACACAGAATTGTGTGTGTGTGTGTGTGTGTTACACTGTCCCACAAAAGCTATAATGTGCTTCACTGTCCCAGATCATTTAGAGCTGGCAGAATATGGTTAATGCCTGTGCAACATCACTATTCTTTGCTGTAAGGTGTTCACTTCCAAAAAATGCTTCCAAATATATACCTGACCGTGCATCTGAAGTCTCATATAGCACTACACTGCAAAAATTGAAATCTTAGTAAGATGAAATATCTTAAATCTGACAAGCTATTTCTTCTTACCAGGCATTTTTTTTATGTTAAAGCATTTCACTTGCTTCAAGGGTTTCAGTCTTTAATTATCTTAATAAGGTATTATAACTTGTTACTGAGATTTTATTACTGGTTCTGAGCAAGTTATTGCTTGAAAGTAGTTTAAAGCTGAATTTTTTCAGTGTACACATTGTCATCTTCAGTATTTTGCACCATCCCAGATGATTTTCAACCGTCAACATATTTGTTTTTTGTAGGACCTGCAGCTGAGGTCCAATCTGGAGGCCCGCTCCCTCGTCTCCCTGTTGGATGGCTACTTCCGCCTCACAGCTGATGCCCACCACTACCTGTGCCGCGAGGTAGCTCCCCTCAGAGTGGTGATGAGCGCCGCCAATGGCATCCACGGCCCCCTCCAGTGAGTGTTGTGCCTCACGAGGCCAGTTATGCCCTTATTGACGTTTGCGATGTCTGGAGACAATCAGTATATATTTTGAATTGCGGCAAGAGGTGATGAAAAGAAGGCAAGCTTCCCTCCTGAAATCCACCCACGACTTGACAAATGCGCCACTCGTCTTTGCTGTGCTTTGTTTGAATCCACTTGAACATTTTTAGTTATGCCTTTATATGAGATGACATCATTCATTGTAGCATTGTAGCATTTCAAAAGCATGAGACACTCTGATTGCTCTCACCTCACATTAGGGCCAAATTCATCTATAGTTGGCCCAAGATGAATGATATGTTTGACTTTGAAAAAATAACAAGAAAGACCTGACGCCATCATGCATCACCACCTCATCACCCAACGCTGTAGTCTGCTGCTGAGCCTGACATACTTACTCTCTCTCTCTCTCTCTCTCCCTCTCTCTCTCTCTCTCTTTCTTTCTTTTTCTCTCTGTCAGGGAAGAATTTGTACAGCAGAGACTGAAGAAAGAGGGAGGCTCGGAGGGGGTGTATATTCTGCGATGGAGTGTCCTGGATTACTACTGCATCATTTTAGCTGTGCTGAGCAGGAATGAGGTAGTCATTTATAGGGCTCTATTTTGATGGTGTGAAAACAGCTGTCGGAAACGGCTTATTCCGCCTGGGTGGGTTATCAAAACTCATCGATAAATGAAACCCTCCGCCAAGCCGTGGATTTTGAATATTGGCAAAATATTCTTTTCTGACAGGGAACATTTGAATTGCGCCAATTACAAACCGTCACTGCCCAAGTCTG
Source organism: Clupea harengus (assembly GCF_900700415.2). Lineage (NCBI taxonomy): Eukaryota > Metazoa > Chordata > Actinopteri > Clupeiformes > Clupeidae > Clupea > Clupea harengus. The sequence goes on along the minus strand of NC_045152.1, from coordinate 30,130,676 downwards.
ATTTATCAATCTGGTAAAAAAAAAAACACATTCATTTTTGTGTGAAACCATTGCCATTTCCGACAGCAGGTTTTGCCATCAAAATAGGGCCCATGATGTTTCAGATGCTAATAAATACTCTCTTGCCAGTTCTTGTCAGAGTATCTATATCTTACTTACTGCTAAAGGTAGCAACTCTAAACCTGCAGAGAGAATTGTCTTGAGAAAGGCCCAGTCCTTGATTATAAACCATAAAGGTTTTGTGAAATTCAGTGAAATTATCTTCACATTCTGCTAGGTGTCCATCCAGTGTGTGCACACAATCCTTTTCATCACAGCTAATTCCCTCATAGTTTATACCACTTGGTTCTTATTATTATCAGACTGACTATTAATGTTAATGTCTTTGGTCCATTCTCCCCCTGTGACCTGTAGGACTGCGAAACATACAAACAGTTCAGGATTCTACAGAAGGATGGAAAGTTTGCGCTTGAGGGCTGGAACAAGGAGTTCTGTAATGTGAAGGAGCTCACCGATGGCCTCAAGACCTTTGTGCTCAGGTCTGGTAATGACACCTTCACTGTGAAGAGATGCTGCCTACCCCGCCCTGCAGGTGTGTGTGTGCTCAGTTACTTCAGGCCTCTCAGGGGTGATGTGACCCTTACCTGCAGGTGTGTGTGTGCTCAGTTACTTCAGGCCTCTCAGGGGTGATGTGACCCTTACCTGCAGGTGTGTGTGTGCTCAGTTACTTCAGGCCTCTCAGGGGTGATGTGACCCTTACCTGCAGGTGTGTGTGTGCTCAGTTACTTCAGGCCTCTCAGGGGTGATGTGAACCTTACCTGCAGGTGTGTGTGTGCTCAGTTACTTCAGGCCTCTCAGGGGTGATGTGAACCTTACCTGCAGGTGTGTGTGTGCTCAGTTACTTCAGGCCTCTCAGGGGTGATGTGAACCTTACCTGCAGGTGTGTGTGTGCTCAGTTACTTCAGGCCTCTCAGGGGTGATGTGAACCTTCCCATGCATCCACTGTATGCCCTAGAATAGAACTCTTTTCATGGTGGACATTTGCATGTGAAATTTGCATTTAGTTATTTGGCAGATAATTCTATCCAAAGTGATATACAGTACAGTGCAAATATACATTTTTCATCAGTATGTGTACTCTCTGTCAAACCCATGATCTTAGTAGTACCTTGCGCTACCATTTGTGCTATGTGTTGAGCCACAAGAACATCATTTAGGTCTCATTTTCATTGCACTGGCTGTGCACACTTGTTTTGAAATTGTTTCATGTTTTTATCTCTGTGCCATTTGGCAGAGCTGTCAAACCTGCTTGTGATCAGGAGGGGCACCAACAGCAGCATGAAGCCGGTCTCTGAAACCCTCAACCTGAGCCAGCTCAGATTCCACCAGATCAAAGACAAGGAGATAACACGGGTGAGTTCCCCCTCTATCCCACCCACACTTCTCTCCTTTGGCATAGTCTTACATTGTGTAATATCGATCCGTCTGTTTCTCTCTCTCTCTCTCTCTCTCTCTATATATATATATATATATATATATATATTTATATATGTGTGAGTAGATAGTCTAATATATATAGTATTAGTATAGTATTATAGTATATAAAATATATATTATATGCACATACACATTCATACATATCTTGATGTCTTATTTTGTGTTATGTTATGCTGTTAAACAGAACAGGTAAATGTTTCTTCTGCTCCCTCCACAGGAACAGCATCTGGGCAGGGGCACCAGGACAAACATCTACTCTGGCCGTCTGCAAGTGTGGGGTGGGGCTGAGGATGACGAGGACGAATGGAACAACAACCACAACAACCACAAAGGCATCCGAGTGGTCCTCAAGATCCTGGACCAGAGCCACAAGGACATAGCCCTGGTGAGAACAACTGATTGAGCTGTATAATAATATCAATAAAGTTTATATTTGCATTTCTACTTGTAATTATTATTGTTGTTGTTGTTGTTTGGAGACAAAAAGCTAAAATAAGATAAACACTCCACATAAAACAAATAGCAGGAAAAAAGACAGTACCCGTTTAATTTAACTGAATCCCTTTCTGTTTGTCTGTCCTCTCCCTTTCTTCCCTCTCCCTCTCCCTCTCTCTGTAACCCTTTTTGTCACGTCTGTTCAACCTAACAGGCATTCTTTGAAACGGCGAGTCTCATGAGTCAGGTGTCCAACAGTCACCTGGTGTTTGTTCATGGAATATCAGTAAAGGGATCTGAGAGTGAGTGGTAGCTTTTGTTGGTTCCTCTTTCATCCGCGTCAGTCACCTGCTTTTGGTCAGGTTTGCACCTGTTTCTGCCACAGTCCTTGTTTCAACAATAAACAATAACTTTTTCCGTTGTTCAGCGGTAACATCAGTTCACCCTGGTAATGATGTTATTATGTGATCAAGAAGGCCATTTCATTCTAGTGATACCATATAAAACAAATATAAATGTAAGAATATATAAATATATACTATAGATATAAATACATATAATTGATTTGATTTCCCTGTAGACATCATGGTGGAGGAGTTTGTTGAATTTGGTCCTCTGGATATTTTTCTGCGGAAAGAGAAAGGGAGACTCACTCCGCAGTGGAAATTTACTGTGGCTAAACAATTAGCCAGCGCACTCAGTTACCTGGTAAGACTCCTACACAGAGATATACTACACACACACACACACACACACACACACACACACACACACACACACACACACACACACACACATATATATATATATATATGATTCATCTTGCACTGTTAAACATAGCCCAATCATAGTGGTGCTCATCTATTTTCATATTTGTCCACAGTTTGTGCATGTTATCTTAAAATCACTCTGTTTTCTATTCATGTTTCTTACTTGCGTCACAGGAAACAAAGCGTTTAGTGCATGGAAATGTCTGTGCTAAGAACATTCTGGTGGTCAGACGAGGACTGGAGGAAGGCACCTCTCCATTCATCAAGCTGAGTGACCCAGGCATCGCGCTCACAGTACTGTCACGTCAAGGTAATGGTGAAGCGAAACCAAAGCATTTGTGCCTTTATACTGAACAGCAGCTGATGCACAAAGCTGTAATACCAAGTGCTATAGAACTGAAGCTGTTGCACAACACGGCCATTTCAAAACTTGTTTCAGACCTGCCTTGTTGACTTGATCAGACTTTTTTTTTTTCACGTTTGATAATGGAACAGGAAGAAAGACCACGACTTCCTGATGGTAGCGATATTTCCTCTTAGGTGTCGCAAATGACATTTAGTTTGAGGTTACATCTTTTTATGTTGATTTTTTTTTTCTTCTGCCCAGAGCGCGTTGAGCGCATCCCCTGGATCGCCCCAGAGTGTGTGCCCTGCGGAGCATCACTGGGTAATGCGGCTGACCAGTGGAGCTTTGGCACCACCCTGATGGAGATCTGTAACAACGGAGAAGTTCCCATGAGCACCAGCTCGCCCAATGAGGCACGGCAGCACCTTGCTCCTCTCACAGTCTCAGACTCAAAGCATCTCAAACCAATGTTCACACCTGGCCTCTTTCTCTCTTTTTATGTCTCCCTTTCTCTCTCTCTCTCTCTCTTTCTCTTTCTGTCTGTCTCTTTCTGTCTGTCTCTTTCTCTCTCTCCTGAGTAGAAAGAACGTTTCTACGAGACACAGAGTCACCTGGCTGAGCCGTCGTCTCAGGAGTTGGCAAGTTTCATCAGCAAGTGCCTGACCTATAATGCGGCAGAAAGACCTTCCTTTCGTGCCATTCTGAGGGAGCTGACAGAACTACAGCACAAGAGTGGGTTCATGTCCACCACTTCCTCTGTTTGTTTTTTATCGTTTTGTCTTCCACTCCACACTTCTTGCTACTCCCCTGTTCTTCAGCTTTTCATACAGAATGAGCTCAAACTCATTATTAATGTTTCTACTTTGCTATGATTTCATTTCTAGTCACTTTTAAAGCATTTTGGAACAGCAGTTGGTGATGGTATTCATTTTTCATCAATCTCCAGATCCTGACATTTCCTCAAAGTGTAACTCGTGCCCAGACTCGGACCCAAGTGTCTTCCTCAAGCGGTACCTGAAGAAGATCAGGGACCTGGGAGAGGTCAGTACATTGTGTTCTGCCAGCAATTCACACCATAGATTTCACTTTATGACTCTGGAGTCACAAGGGTCTTTTGCAATAAGCCTTTCATCAGCCACCTCTGGAAACTGATACATTTTTTCCTCAGTTACAATAACAAAATTGACTTGAGTCAATACTTTAGAGTTAGGTTTGGCGGCCTTCATTCGGTTTTTGAAATTGTGTTTTAGCCTGTCAGTCTGATAGCTTTAACCCACCAGATCCACGTGCTGTAAATCTTGTGTGATCTTACGTTTCTGGTTTTGGCTAGTAAATCAGTGGGGTGTTGGTGTACATGACTATCTTTTCACTTTGCCATATAATCCTCGAAGCAGAGACATCGATCCACTTCTCGCCTGGCATTAAAAGCCTTCATTAAACCCTTTCCAAAGTGTTGGGTGTATTAGAGTGACAGGTCTTCTCTTGTAATCTTAATGGCTTTTCATAGATCTCATATTTTCTGCACCACTTCCAGGGCCACTTTGGAAAGGTGATGCTGTATGTTTATGACCCGGCTAACGACGGTACCGGGGAGTACGTGGCAGTGAAGGCCTTGAAGCAGGAAGGAAGCGGCCATCTCCATGATGGCTGGATGAAAGAAATCAAAATCCTCAAATCCCTCTACCATGAAAACATTGTCAAGTACAAGGGCTGCTGCTCTGAACTAGGTAAGAGGTGTTCTCATCAGGCCTCCAGGAAATGCACGTTCATGGTTAGCATTCTCACACATCACAGCAAGACATAGTTGCCTCATCACTTTGTATTAGCTAGAAGGGAAGTGCCTTACCACTGTGACGAGGGGGTTGTTCACAAAAAAAAAAACACATTTAAGTGTGCTTTACCTCTTTAACAAAGCTGGGACCTGCAATCAAATCCTCCCCCTGCTGGCGACTATATGTAACTGTGCCTCTATGCCTCCCAAGATAGAGTGCACCATAACAGCAGTTAGGAATATAATATTTGTGTACCAGAGTGTGTGTGTGTGTGTGTGTGTGTGAGAGAGAGAGAGACAAAGAGAGAGAGAATATTTCAAAGAGGCTTGTCTGTGTGTGTGTGTGTTTTTCGTGTGCGGGAGAGAGAGAAATACAGAAAGAATATCACAAAGAGGTTTGTGCATGTCATTACTGTTTGGTTGAGCAGGTGGGCAAGTGGTGCAGCTGATCATGGAGTTCCTCCCACTGGGCAGCCTGAGAGAATATCTTCCCAAGCACCGCGTGGGGATGGCACAGAGTCTGCTCTTTGCCCAGCAGATATGCCAGGTGAGCCCCAACCTTTGTGGTGATGAGGTCAATGCAACAGTTGCGCTGATTCCAGTCTAATATTTACAAGAGTAATGTCATCGGTTTGATGTTCTTTCTACCTCTGACACGGCAGCCTATTCCAATCCACCCTCATTTCCCTCTCTGTTGTCTGGTCTCCTGCAGGGAATGGATTACCTCCACTCAAAGCGCTATATCCACAGGGATTTGGCTGCCAGGAATGTGCTCGTGGAGAATGAGGCCGTTGTGAAGATTGGCGACTTTGGATTGACAAAATACATTCCAGAAGATAAGGTCTACTACCGCGTCAGTGAGGATGGTGACAGCCCTGTGTTTTGGTATGTTCTAGTTATATACATCATCCTTTTTACTCTGCCATGTTCCAGCAGATTTGTACTTTTTGCCCTTTTTGAATACAGATGAATGATACATAAAGGCTTTCAATTTTTGTATCCGTCAGGTATGCTATTGAGTGCCTCAAAGAGAGCAAGTTCTCCTTCTCTTCTGATGTGTGGTCCTTTGGAGTAACGCTGTATGAGATTATGACCCACTGTGAAAGTCGACAAAGCCCTCCTTCGGTATGTCATTCTCACCACCATCACACTATCATAGGTGAAGTGTTGCCTGGGCTAGATAGACAGTAGTCTTGTGGGTCCAGACATGCCTTAGACACCAGTGTTCCAAACCGTAGAAACATTTATTTAAATTTGACAGCATTAAGAGGTTCAAAAAAGTTCACAAAAGCACCACCAACCCTTGTGGTTGTTTGCATCTGCAGTTCTACTCCACCTTCACGAGGCGTTTGATTGGTATAGAATGTTTTATGTGTATTAAACTTGCCACGTTCTCACCTAAATTTAGACCGAATTCCCCCACAGATCTCTCAAGAAATGTATTGTTGTACATGTCTGGCTCCATTAGCCTAGATAGCCACAGATTACATGACCCCGTAATGAGCACTTCTGCGTACTTATGTGTGCTATTTCCATGACCATTTCTGGCAGAAATTCTTTGAGATGCTGGGAAGCGTCCAAGGCCAGATGACTGTGATGAAGCTGATCACTTTGCTAGAGAGACATGGACGACTGCCCTGTCCAAAGGACTGCCCTCAAGAGGTAAACCAGACTCTAGTCATCTCCTTACCCTCACACATGCTGTCACACACACGCACACACAAACGCACACACACACACACACACACACACACACTACAAATCCATACGTTACCAATAACCCCTTTTTCCATCCATGTTACAGGTATACACACTGATGAGACAGTGCTGGGACGTTGACCCAGCAGAGCGTCTGACATTTCAACACCTCATTGGATCAATACAGGACATCAGACAGGGATATGAGCACCAGCCCACCGTGCAGCTGGCACAGATCAACCACCGCTGAAGACCACTTTGCAAAAGCCTTGGCCTTTTACAGCCACTCCCTGGAGCACAAAGCCTTCCCTGATATTCATCTCGCAGGGCCCTTGTCCTGCACTAAGAAGCTGCTAATGCACTATGCCTAACTGTCACCGTCTGGTCTCACAAGCTTACTTTCATGGATTTTCCTCTGGCACTTTAGGCCCTGCTGCACTGCACTGTATGCTGTTGGTCATAGTTCGATTTGTATTTGCAGTTTATGTCTCCAGCTGCTGGAGTGCTGTTTCACAGAATACATCGCCGTGATTCTGACTGTGTATGGTAAAATGCCTTGTGCCAATTGGTAGCGGCTTGTACTTGATGTTATCACTGCAAGCCTAGGGCATATGTGTCACCTTATTATCAGCCATCTGTCACCTGCCATGTATTTTCTTTAACAGATAAAGAGTCTAAACTTATACATGACATTACTTATGTATACACACACACACACACACACACAAACATATATATACTGTTTCTGTACAGTTGACCAAAAGCCAGTTCGTTATTATAGATTTCAAGGGGAGGATTATGGGCAAGTCAGGTACCTAGTGACGTGTTAAAATTTGCTTAAAATGATGTGGCCTTTACCCTTTTGTTCTGTATTTGTAATTAAGGGCATATGGTGTGATCACTTGTCCTTTTTTTAAATTTTTTTTATTTTTTATGTATGCATGTGTTGATTTGACAACATTTTGAATGTTTTTCTCTGTATTTCCCTGTAATAAACCATGTTATGAAAGTAATCTAACTATATGTCGTTTGTGTATAAAGGTTACGATAGAATATATTCTATGAATATGACATTACCGGTCAACTACAAAAGGCAAACAAAAATCGACCCAGCGTGGTAACAATCAGATGTTTAAATGTACCATGTGACTGGAAGTGCCCGCCCCTCACAATGAAAAAAAAAGGCATCATCCTCTCGTCCAATGAGCGTCCGAGTTGCCCCCATGTGTGTATTGTTTAAACTGCTCTGAACTGCTAGTGCTTGTTCGAGCAAAAACTTGTTCCCAGCACAAACGATGGCGGCCGCCGTGTCAGTTAGCACAGCTGCCAGAGAGGAGAAACCCTATGCAGGGCCCAATTGTGGTTCCCGTCCAGTAACGTATGAAAGTTACGGTAATGTTGTAGAACAGGAGGAATGGGTTTTGGGGGAACGAAGGGATCCAGATGTCGAGAGTACTGATGAAAATGCATCCATTGGTAGTGAATGCCAAAGAAGAGGTGATGATGAGTTGCCTGTTTTGAGCCCCGAAGAGATTGAAAGCCGATTAGAGCGGACTCGGAGAGAGTTTTACAATCGTCGGAAGATCATCATCAAAAATCTTCCTTCCGACATAACAAATCAGGTAATTAACCATCTTCTTTCAACTTCCAGTCTATAAATGATCAAATAACCCCAGGGATAGCTAGCAAGCTAGCTAACGTTAGTTGTCGAACGTTCTGGCTACCCAGCCAGCAGGTATGACCACGTTAGCTAGCTGTTAACGTTAACTCGCTACTAATGCTGCGTTCCAGACAAACTCTGAAGTCTAGGTTTTCCGAACTCCTGCTAGAAAAAGTACAATGGAACGCCACTCAAAATCGTATTTCCGGCATGAAACTTTGGGGAAATCAATCTATGTCGACTTTAAAGTCGGAACTGGGACATTTCAAGTAGGAAATATCCGATTTCCGAGTTGTCTGGAACACAGCATAAAAGTTTGCAAGCTTTGCAGATTTGTCAGCTAACCAGTGGACTTGCAGTGTCCCCGTCTGCCACTGTTGAAGCTAATATATCGCTAGATGTTGCTCCAGTTGCTAAGTTGGGGAACCTGGTGCTGGCTGGCTATGACGTTTCGTTGAATGTAACTTGTAGAATATATTTTTCAACTTGACGTGAAGTAAAAAGGTAAGTTTGAATTTGGTCAATAGACTGCTGAAACTTATTTTTGCACAATGTTACATCAATTGTAACATCAATTGGGACTTGCCATCTAGAACATCATGCTCCACTCACCTTGCAAGCCCAGCCATTGTAAGGTTAGCGTGCTAGTTGACTAGCTAGCAGTACATGCATTATGTCAGCTAATGTTATAGATGTATCGAAGTATCATGTTTAGCGTAATAGCTTTTAATCTAACCCTTAGGTTTAGTTGGCTCAGAGAGGTGAAGGTTAACTAATATAAACTAAACGTTAATCGCATATCTAAACTTTAGTAGTTAAGTGGGTTTATAACTGATCTATTTCCCCCCGATGCATTAGCTTGTCAACTGTCGAGAAATGTTGATGGGCTAGCTGCCCATCTAAATAATTGTTACTTGACAGTTGCCAACTACCTGAACGTGAAGTGGCTGGGTTGGCCTGCTACCTGGTGGCCAGGTTCACTGCCCTGCTGGCACTCAGGGTTTGAGCCAAATAAGATAACGGTAGCTTGCTAGGCCGATATAACTAGATAACAGTATGCGTAACCTGTTGACGACTAATTAGAAACGTGGTGATTTGTTTGGTTAATGTCAGTTGACATGGTCCCCATTTTTCAAAACTTGCTATAAATGAATTACCCTAACGTCCCTTTTTGAGGCACATCTTGCTTTATTACCATTCCCAGTTTGCACGAAGGGGTCTAATATTCTTAACTTTGCGAGTGAATCTGACATGGTTGACCTGAATGACCTGTGTGACCCTTTGAACAAATTGGGTTTGTGAGATGGCGAACTTCCTGTAATGACTGACCGGCCAGTTTAACACGCTTTCACAAAGTTATACACTTTAACCCTCGTGGAAGGTTTATCATCCCGAATTGTAAAGTATGCTGTATGATTTTTTTTTTTTAGTCGTTTCCTGGATGAATCTCAAGCTCTCCAGTAAGTTACTCAGAGGTATATACAGAGCGGGCACGTTGATTAGCACGACATGTACCGTTTTGTGTTTTTAACGAGGGTGGTTGAAAAGTAATATGTACACAAATAAAAGGCAGGTATGAACAAACCAGTTTCGTCGTTGTCGATGTCTCTTTTTGTTAAGCGCTCTAAAGGTAGGCTCTGAATGAAATTTGTAGGAATATGCCTGACCTGTGGCGAACCATGGTGCGTGCACATGGTATTGTTTGTATGGACGCACATTGGGAGTTCCAGATGGGGACGGAGCTGCGAGGATGACAAAGGGTTGAAGTCGCAGGAACAAAACCGTACCCATTCACCTAGTGCAAATGAACGTTCTGGAATGTGTCGTGCCGTTCCAGCCAAGATGTCATTTTATGAAATGACATGAATTTGAAATTGATGTGTATATATGCAATAAAAATGGGAATATATATTTGACTATTCTATTCTGTATAGTTGTGCACTGTTATGCATTTAGCATTTAGTGCTAACATGTCTCTGTCTTTATGTACTTGAAATTGGAGATTTTGATTGCAGTATCATGCTGTTTTTTGCAGGAGGTGCATGAACTGCTGAGCAACTATGACCTGAAGTACTGCTTTGTTGATAAGTATAAGGGGACAGGTATGTATTTTATCCTTTTATTTGTAATGTCCCTGATTTGCTATGCCACGCCAGGTTACTTGCTGTGCTTCCAAAATATTGCTCAGTATTTCCCGATTCAGTAGGTAGGCCTGGTGTAGGTAGCTTTATTATTGTTCTTTTAATCTGTAATGAAAAGCCTAGCCAATGTCTTTCAATCCATTTAACAAATTATTTTATCTGACCACATTGCACAAAAGTGCGTTTGGCGTCCCCAGCGCAGTGATATTTTCCACGTTCACAGCATACTGCTACAGCAATGAATTATAATGTTTCCTATTAATTATGGGCAAATTCAGTTTGGCATGGTTGAGTATGCTTGTGTCAACAAATTGTCCTTGACTGTGGATTGTTTCTGAATGCGGTTCTCACACTAAGGAATTAGCACATTATTTATAAGCTCATAGACCATGAAAATGAGGGGAATTATAAGCTGTTGGCTGTGGCCAGTGACCTTGTTCATTGTCCCACTGACATCTTCCTTAAGCATTTTCTGTCTTTCCTCATCTTTCCTTTCTTCTCTCTTTCCCTCTCTCTTATGTATGATATTCATGAACTTGTTATACGTTTTAATGTCCTTTGGCATTAAGTTATAGAAAATAACGTAAAGGCGCTTTAAAGTCTGAGTTTGCCTTTGTCTTTAGTCTTTCCTCCTTTGCCTCCCTCTTGTATGTATATATTTATGATTTACATTAGCTTTGTTTTGTTTTTTTCTTTGGCACCAAGTTATAGGAGAATGTGTCCATGAAGCTGCTGTGAAGTCAAAGTCTCTCTCTGTCTCTGTCTGATTTTGTCCAAGCTTTCGTCACACTGCTGAATGGCGAGCAGGCCCAGCATGCCATTGCCGAGTTCCACCAGCACATGCTGCGTGAGCGCGAGATCTCTGTGCAGCTGCAGCCCACGGATGCACTCCTGTGCATCGCCAACCTGCCACGCGCCTTCAGCCAGCAGCAGTTCGAGGAGCTGGTGCGGCCCTTCGGCAACCTGGAGCGCTGCTTCCTGGTGCACAGCGCCGTCACCGGCCACTCCAAGGGCTACGGCTTTGTGGAGTACATGAAGAAGGACTCGGCTGCGCGCGCTAAGTCGGAGCTGCTGGGCAAGCAGCTGGGCTCACGCATGCTCTACGTGCACTGGACCGAGGTGGGCTCGCTCACCTTCCCCATGCTGCATTCCCGCTGCCTCTGTGTCGACCGCCTGCCCCCCAGCCTGGTCAGCGCACAGGACCTGCTAGCCTCGCTGGCCGACACGCATGCACCCATCTTCTGCCAGGTGTGTAGACTTTGTAGGTGGGGATGACTGGACCGGGGTTGGTGGGGGATTCCTGTGGCGGGGGGGGGGGGGGTGGTGTGTAATTGTGGGCAAATCTTGAGGTGCAGAAGGGGGTTCCTTGGCTAGTCTCAGTTTGGTGAGGGGGATACTTTAGGGGAATCTTGGGTCAGTGGGGAGGGAGGTAGGCACTTTTGAGAAATGTTGGGGTGGGGGAAAGAGGTGCTCTTGGGTAATCTTGGCTTTGTGAGGGGGAATCTTGGGATGGTTTTTTAACATGCATTCTCACTCAGTTGGGATGACTCCGGGGCCCTTTGTACCACCCCAGCTAGTTCACCCGTCAGGCAGCATAACATGGGTGCTCCACCCATTCAGAGATGCCCAGTCCTCCACATAAACACTTACCCTGCATTAGTGCTCATTTTTCACCTGCTATCGAACACTCCTAGCTCCCAAAGGGCTGGGCTTACTGAAGTTTCTTCTATTAATGGTGGTATATATTTGAAATACTTTTTGATTCTTCTTCACCTCTGTAGTGGTACTCCTCTTAAACAAGCATCACCATTGACAGACTGATTATGGTCTCGGTTATGGATTCTGTTTTGTGTTCCTATCACTGAATTTGTAGACTAACTGATGGGGCAATGTGCCAAGGTTGGCACGGAATGCACGTCACCTCAGTCAGGCTGCATATGAGGAGAAGCCACTAATATAAATGTAGTTAAATGCTGAGCTTGAGATGCAGCTGCAGCAGATATTATGGCCTCGGGAGTGGAGATGCAAGAGTAGTCACAGAATGCCTTGAAATCTGACCGCAAAGCTTAGGAACTCGGCCTATCTTTATTAGTTACATTTTGGTATTTTTAACTCTTGAATGTCAAATGCTACGCGGGTGTTTTCCATTAAATTACCACTTGGGCGTTGCTTTTACGATCAAGTTACAAAGACATAAAAAAGAAAAAAAAAGAGAGCAGAACATGGATGTTCCATCTGAGCTTGTGTAGTGCCCATTCCTCTGTGGTTTTAAACAATCGTGGGTTTTTATTTTATATATAAATGTGTTTAATTTATTTTTAAAGCATAGAATGCATGGCTAATCATGCTCAGCCGAGTATGAGGAATGGCTTTGACTGCCTCAGTCAGATTGCTCTTTTGTAATTAGGCTCAGATGTCTTTATGCCTCTGTGATTAAAGTGAAAAATGTGGATTGTGGCGAAATGTAATTAATGAGCTCCCTCTCGCTGGTACATTTTTGATTGCAGTTCGGAACTAATTCCGGCCATTTTGTGAGTAGATGCAGATTTGGTTCTCCTCGGGCACTAACCTTTGCCCTGCTTTTTGCTTTCCCCCCCCCCCTCCTCTCTGCCTCTTTTCCCTGGCTGGCCACTGAGTGTTTCTATAGCGATGAGCGCTACTGGTTTCTATGGCGATGACCACCTGACTCTCCCAGGTGCCATCAGTCAGCTGGCCTCTGGCCCTGCAGGGCTTTCTGGAATGGGAGAGAGCCGCGCACTCTGTTTTTTTTTTCATATGTTAAACACCCCACGCCAAACACACACACACACGCACACATGCATACCTGATGCAGAAAGTGGGTCGTTTCAGCAGAGGCTGTGTCTGGCATTGTTCTGTGCGGTAGCCCCTCTGTTTTTGTCATGCGAGACACAAAGTTGGAAGGTCATGAATGCACAATAGGCAGCCGGGCTGAAAAGAGGAGTTGGTTTTAAGGGGGTTTGTTCAGCATGCTCTTCCACCCCCCCCCCCAGCCTCCAACCCTTTACAGGACTGCTCTTGAGTATCTATCCGGCATTAGTGGAGTTGCCTTTCAAAGCTGGCGCACAGAAGAGATGTTAGACAGTCCCTGTCAACCCACAGCTGTGATTTTGCTAGGGTAGCTGTTGTAGGGGGGAAGTGCCCTGAAATGCCCAAGCAGAGCTTGAGTCTGTCCTCAAACTGACATTGTGTCGCTTTAGAGAGGTTTAAAAGCTGACTCTGCCTGCTGAGTGCGGACTTTGTGATGCATCGCTGCGTTCTAGGTGGGTGGTGGCTGGGGTTTGCAGCATAATCTCTGATTAACATGCTCCTATGCTAATTTGCTCATTAGTTTGCCTTTATCTCCACAGCTCGCTCAGGGACAGGATGGAAGTTTCCGGCGCTTTGCCGTGCTGGAGTTCTCCACGCCGGAGATGGCCGAGGAGGTGCAGCGGGTGGCAGATGGCCGGGCGCTAGGTGGCACCCATATTCGAGTCTCCTTCTGTGCCCCTGGACCACCGGGCAGGAGTATGCTGGCTGCCCTCATTGCAGCCCAAACCATGGTACATCCCCACCCCCACACACACTTATCTGACACCCTCAAATATTAAAGTGTAAGTTACCCTAAGTTCTAAGCCTAACTCCACCCACTGCACAGTTTTGAAAAATGCTAAAAAGTGGGCGTGGGGCAGAAGTCTCAATCGGCAAATGAAAATGACTTATGGCTGGGGGAGGTGGGCCGCCCATTCATGACGTAGATATGTACCAAATGGTCGTAAAAATGCGTCGGTGTCAACCTTGCAAGGTTCAGGATGATTTTTAAACAGTACATGGTGTGTTGAGCCATTTCAAACCATATAATTTCTGTCAATATTAACGCCGGCATTGATGCGTCATCAGTTTAGTTTACAGCTTTAGGGTGCACTTAACTACCTTCCACAGCCAACTAACTCCATACCACATAAAAATAAGTCCTACTTTGGCCAGTTGCTCACTTGCCTCTACAAAACACGTCCCTGATGTAGAAGCCATTTTAAAGGTGTGGTGTACGTCGCTTTGGACAAAAGCGTCTGCTAAATGACTAAATGTAATGTAAATGTGTGAAGGATTTTGTGGCATTTATCTAGCGGTGAGGTTGCAGATTGCAACCAACTGGATACCCTCTCCAAGTGTGTAGGAGAATGTATGGTGTGTATCAGGTGCCAGTAGCTACCTTTTTAAAATGACTGCATCATCTATGACCGCATCGAGTCGCCATAATGTCAAGTGGCGAGATTATTTTAGATGTATATTTGGAAATTGTATTTGGTCATTAAGTCTGTAAAACTTTAGGTCATAGCTTCCTTGTTTTTGACATGGTGGCAAAACACGGAAGACGACCTCCTCTATGTAGATATGTCGAAAGGACAATTAATAGTTACAGGGAACACTAATAAAAACAATTATGAATACTTAATTCCATTTCTGATAATAGATCCCCCTAAATCAGAGGTCGGCAAGTAACTTGGGCCGCGGGCCAGTATTTTTACTCGCCACTAGGTGGCGGGCCAAAGTCTGGGTTACTGCATATTAATACGCTGCGATAGGTGCACTCGCAACAACTAGGCCTACATGGAGAATGGATAGGTCTACTACAAATAACTAATGATAATAAACCATGTGAATGAGCCCATTGGTTGTCTGTTTGAATAATTTAATTATTTTAACGAACTCTGTCTTAACCCCCTGTCAATATAGCCTTGCCTATTGTGAATAATAGCAATGACGAAGTTTTTTCAACATTGAGCCTCCTAATTAGACCTAGGCTACTACTTAGAGTCCATCTTAGACTACTTTTATTTCGAAATAGTTGGTTGACGCACCTCCTTACAATGTTTATTGTTTGGGAAAATAGCGTGCAGAGAGAAATTAGCATACAATGTCTTTGTCAAAAGGTCTGAAGAGGAAAGTTGACAATGACAACAGAGCCTATTAAACTTTGCCATCTTACCCGGCTTCACTAATGGAAAGCCCATGTGTCTCATCTGCAACAAAGTTGTTGTGGTTTGCAAAGGGTACAATGTCAATGATCAGGCTATGTCTCTTCAATTTAAGGAGTGATGAGGCCGGTGCACTTAATAGCACGCTATCGACTAACATTACCTCAGACAAGGTAGCTAGCTAGCAGGTTAGCTGGCAAAATAGTCTTACAAAACATGATGACGATACAAATTTTAAAAGACGTTTTTTCTGACTTCCACAAACAGAAAACACAGCCGATTACCCACGTTGTCATTATTGGTGCACAAAAAAAGCTCTCACTGACGTACACCGGTGCTTGCTTTGTAGTAACAAAGTGACTTGTCATTTCTATGAGTGAGGTAACGTTAAAATTCGCTTTATTGAACGTCCTTCAAAAGTCCCCCAATAAAAGTGTCATGGGTTTACGATCCATTTACATTTCATTGATCTACCGATGTCAATTCAGAGATGCTAGTTATACCAACCGACACTTCTCTGTGACAGCCATACGAAGACGTTACGAGAGGGTTGCCTTGCCAGAACAAACAGGAGGATGCTAGATAATATTACTATTTCTAATACGTTTTTGAAATTTGACATCAACATGGTCTGTCATCCAAACGTGGTGGCTCGTCATCGTTGGTGCACATAAATACTGTCTCATTCAGTGAGAATAGACGCGGGCGTTTAGGATTACTAGCCATAACTGTAAAACACACTTTCTCCTCAGGCGATCTGTCAGTAGTGAGATGTAGCGATAAAAAACTTCAGAAAAGTCAATGACAGGAAACCCAGTTTCCGGTTTCAAAATAAAAGTAAAATGTTAATCTAACCATTAGCGGGGTATTACTTCATGAATTAATGTTGTAGTATAAAAACTGTCTCTTTAAAAACAACTGCTACGATCGGAATAATTTGACGGGCTCAAAAAATGAACTGGCGGGCCACAATTTGCATGCGGGCCGCCTGTTGCCGACCCATGCCCTAAATCCTACTCACTGCACTGCACAAGGCACTTGTTTTTTTTATTCTCTAGACCAGTGGTTCCCAAACTTTTTAGTCCCGTACCCCTTCAGACATTCAATCTCCAGCTACGTACCCCCCCCCCGTTGAAAAAACAAGCCACAAGTGACCCAAACCTTCTAAGGTTGTTGTTTGCCAGCCATCAACAGAACAGAAGACTTAAAAAAACATTATTTGCAGGCGATTGGGAAGATGAGCGAATTAATTTTACAGGCCGTTGGACAGGGGGGCGTGGCCAGAGCGGAGTTCAGCACAGACGTGACATTTTCTCAGTGGTTTTGTTTTTTAATTAGCCTATACTTGTTCATCGTTGCGATCGTTGTTGTGTTTATTAGAAAGAAATACAGCCTTGCAGGGCAAAATACATGGGAAGTTGCAATTCTGTTTCAAAGGGTAATTCCGTCTGTTTGCCGTTATCGCGGACATTTTCTCCCCGCGTACCCCCTGAACCACTACCAGGGGTACGCGTACCCCAGTTTGGGAACCGATGCTCTAGACCAACCATAAGTCTGAAATAAATATGAGTATAATGCACATGCACATTCCATGCATCTTTGCTTAATTTTCTTTATTCCTTGCTTTAGCCAGCATGAATGGCCTTCACCCCACTGCTCTATTGGCTCTTACCCAGTACAGCATCTGATTTCCTCTGCTGGTTTTGGACGTTTTTGTCAATAAAAGTGATGTGAAGCTGGACCTGCAGAGACCTGCCCAGCAGCTGCTCTCAGCTGTGTCTGGTTTCTCCCTGCAGTGTCGGCCATGCAGCACGCTCATCCAGTGTGTCCTGTGTGCGGGGCTTGTCTGTCTGTCTGTCTCTCTGCATGTGCCTAAGCTGTGTGTGGTCTAATGAGTGCTCTGTTCCGCTTGTGCTCCTCAGGCTCTAAACCGAGGCAAAGGGCTGCTGCCGGAGCCCACGGCCATGCAGATCCTCACCGGCCTCAGCAACCCGGCCACACTCAAGATGCTGCTCACGCCTCTGGCCCAGGGCCGCAAGCAGGGTGAGGGGCACACACACACACACACACACACACACACACACACACACACACACACACACACACACACACTAGTTTACGCTAATGCGCAGGGCAGCCCTGACACACACTCCCCCTACGCCACGCTAGAGTGCGGTTGTTACTCATCACCACCCGGGGTGGACTCACAATTAGCATGCCTGTCTGAAGCAGTCAGGGGAGATGGTTCTGGCTCGCAGTCACACTCTGTCCACACACACACACACACTGAATGCCCTAACGCGGGGTAGAGGGGATAAAACGGAACGGAACACAACAGCAGCTGAGGTCATTCTCTCTCGCTCTTGAATGTAAAGAGGAAAAAAGAAGGAAAGAGAGCAGTGAACACTCATTTCTATATTCTCTTTGTTTATGTCTTTATTTTTCCTCTTCATCCATCTCCTCTCTCTCTCTCTCTCTCTCTCTCTCTCTCTCTCTCTCTCTCTCTCTCTCTCTCTCTCTCTCTCTCTCTCTCTCTCTCTCTCTCTCTCTCTCTCTCTCTCTCTGCAGGTCTGTTGGGTGCTGCTCCCACCATGCCCCTGCTGACTAACCCCGCCCTCTCCGCTGCCCTACTGCAGCTCCTGCTTCAGAACCAGGCCCAAGTCCAA
Source organism: Clupea harengus (assembly GCF_900700415.2). Lineage (NCBI taxonomy): Eukaryota > Metazoa > Chordata > Actinopteri > Clupeiformes > Clupeidae > Clupea > Clupea harengus. The sequence continues at coordinate 30,112,716 of NC_045152.1, read as the reverse complement.
CAGGTACCATCCACTCCTCTCCTCCCCTCCATTTGTTCTCTGTTCCTCTCACTGCATCCTCCTTTCTCCTCATACCACCACTCTCCCATCCCTGTTTCCCCTCCCTCTCTCCTCCCCTGTCAGCAAGCTTTTTTGGGAAATCCTCTTCTCTGGGCACAGGTCCTGCACAGTAAAGACAACCGCCGCCTTCCCTGTGTGAGTGACCCTGTGTGTGTGTGTGTGTGTGTGTGTGTGTGTGTGGCTTTGTAGTTATAGAGCTGCTCCACTGTGAAACCCCTTGGCGCTGGTGGGCCTCCTGTCAAACACTCTTTGCTTGTTGTCATCTTCGTTTCCTACTCCTTGTTCGGTCTTTGTGGTGCTGTGTGTGTGTTTCACCGTTCACGTCACTCTGTATAAGTTGGTACCCACTGGTAAGTTGGGTGTAAGGTGGGTTGAGTTCAGTGAACGGGAGAGGTAAGCATACTGGCTCGTGCTTGCCAGTGACGACCGCGTGGTACTAAACGTGACGTGACTGATGTCTGCTCTCTCCCCCCCCCCCCCCCCCCCCCCACAGGCCGGACTCCTGGGCGAGAACCCATTGGCGACTCACGCCCTCCAACAAGGCGTCAACATGCTGGGCGATCTACCTCAAGGTGAGCGCCAGCACCTGTTGCATTCTGGGGCTGTCCTTTGGAGCGTCTTTGTGGCTCTGCACGCTCCTGCTCCCTTGACTCTAATTAAAGGCATTGATCTGTCTGAGAGCATCGTCCCCAGGTCTCTCAGGCCTGAATTACTAGGCGGCTTCAAAGGTTATTCCAACCCTGTGCACCTTGCCTCTCTCCTCCAGGAGTGTGGACGAGCTTTAGTACCTTTCGATGGCCTTGCCGCTTGAGCTGTTTGTTTTGTCTATTGGGTGACTTTCAGTCTCATGGCGTCTTTGTGTGTGTTACGGGTCTGTCTTTGTGGATGAATGTGCCTGTGTGCATGCATGTATACATATGTGAGGTGCATGCATATTTTCACGTGTTTTTTCTTTTTTCTGTATCCAGGCGGTATGGTTCCAGGTCTCGCACTGCCAGCAGAGTCTCCGGGCCCCATTAAGCCCCCCTCCCTTGGTCGTCACCATGGCCGTGAGCAGGAGTCCCCCACCCCACCTTGTAGCTTCCCCTCCACCCCCTCCCCCGCACTGCAAGGGCTGCCCATGCCACTCTTGGGGGGCGTGCTCGCAGCCGAGGCCCCCACCATGCTCGGGGTAAGACACCTGCTCCCGCACCTCCTCCTCTCCAGCTCATTGTGCACAGACTTGTGGTTGTGATGAAGAAAGTGTAATTACTGATTTTTCTTGGTGCTCTGAGGCTAAGCAGCTGATTATACCCATTAGTTGGTTCTTCTAGTTCAGGAGTTGTGTTAATTAGGCCATGCAGATTGGAGCTACAAATCTAAGCAGTTATTCATTCGTATTTATCCATTTATTTCCTTTTTTCCGCTACAGGCTTTAAATGGGTAAGACATAGTCCTATGCTAGAGGCTTTAACTGTGATCAGCATATTTTTCTTGACATGTCTGTGCTTATTTAACTGGGAAGTCACTGATTGAACAAGCAGAAACGTTGGAAGCTCTGAACCGAGTGTTCTTTTTGTTGAGGCAGCAGTGTGCAGGTGTCAGGACTGCTGCCAAACACAGGCACCTGAAATTAGACACTTTTTTTATATACATCTACCCGAATCAGTTTGGCTTTAGTCCAATAGTGAACGTCATGGTGCCATAGAGAGGCACAGTGCGTGTTTAAAGTGATGATTTCACACTAGGCACCATGTATCAAGTTAAGTGGGATGCTTGATCAAATGTAATGACTGTCAGCTAAAACCTTTGTCACTTCCTTCCCAATCCCTAGTCCCTGTTAGGAGACCCTCCTAAAGACGGGGGGGTGTCCCAGAATCCCTTCCTGAACAACCCCAACGTTTTCCCCTCTGGTAAGTCGCCCATAAGTCGGCCCTGTTGGGCTAGATATTTAAATGAGCTTCATGAGTGCCCTTGCTTTGCCCAGTGGTCGATTTGATCAAATATCTACATAGTTTTTTTTTCCTGATTTAGGACAATTTAGGCAATCCAAAAGGGAAGGTAGTTACAAGAGGAATGGTTTTGTGAAAGGGGAAAGGCTCAACACTGTGGTTCCCCTCCAGAGACCATTGTGGCCGCCCTAACGCTGACCTCACCCCATTCATAATCCCCGTCCCTTCTCCCACAGCCTCCAGCAGCAGACCCCACCCATACAGCCACGCCTACAGGAAGAGGCCCACGTTAGGAGGCACGGTCAGCCAGCGCTCAGGCCACACCCTCCACTCCAGCTTTAACCTGCGCTACCAGGACTCCTATACCCCAGAGTACCCACCCCAGCACCAGGTGAGGAAGCCGGTCCACTTGCAGCATGCTCACCTCCAATCATCTCTAATGTGGTCCCGTATGGGTTTCTCAGTGCATGATGGAATATTATATTTATACAGAATGGTATCGCTAGTGCTTGCCAGGTACACAAATCATATCACGCGGCAAGAAAAAGAATCGAGGGACATTTTACTTTTTTTTTTTTTTTTTTTTTTTTTTTCTTCAGCTTTAGGACCGGTTGACTCTATGGTCTTTGTTCACCTGTGTGAAATGTCATTAAATCTGAACTGGGGAAACGAGTATATTCTGCAAGTGGTTCTGGTTGCAGTTTCCAAAATAACAGTAGTTGGTGTGTGCAAATGATTGCAGTGTGGAGCCAAATATCGAAGCAATTGGTATTCCAATCCAATTTTGATTTGTCAACTCTAATATACTCCGTGTGGATTGAATCAGTCTCCCACTGGTGTGTCTCCATCTCTCTGTGTGTGTCCTCATTTGTAAATATAGCTGCCAGGTATCAGCCTTTGGTATCAGCGTTTTTCATCATTATTACTCTGTACACTGTGGAGATGATGATGAGGGGGGAGTCTGCTGTTTTTGGCAGGCTATGTTCCCAGGTTTGGGCGTGAGTTTTGTTTTGTTTTAAAAATTAAAACATGGTTGCCAAGAGGGAAGGAGGAGTCTAGATGTGATTTACCGGTGACCTAAATCTGGGTGCCAAAGGCAATGGGAATGCCAAGCCCAGCCTACACCCCCTTTCTAGGTGGGCTATTGGTGTTTTTAATACTGATTTTGACAGACTTAATTGGCTCAGTATTGCCCTTTTGACACGGCTGGTTTATTTATGTCCGGTTCTTCGACCTCCATGTTCCATGCCTTGATCACTGTGTCTACCTCAAGATTTAGGCCTCCACAGCTGCCAGCCATTTGAAGTTTCGCTGCTAGATGAAGGGTCAGGCCTGTGGCTAGAGACCATCACTTTCAAAATTCTCATTTTCTGAAAGTGCCTGTTCAACATTTTTATTTTTTTTTCTCCCCTTTCCAATTCCAGTGGCAGGGTGACAGTAGAACACCTTTTTAAAAGCTGTTTTCCTAGAGTTGTAAGGTATATCGGTTGATGTTTTGGACTGAATCATTTTCTTTTTTCTTTCTGTGCGGCAGGACCCTCTGTCTCATTTGTATGAGCCAGAGACTTTGGACGGTGCAGCGCTACCAGGGTTTGGTGTTCAGGTAATTCCATCTCCATCCTCAGCCGCTGTATCTGTTGAAAATGAATGCCATTTAAATGTAATTGCTGTCTGCGAGTGTAATCTCTGTGTCTGAGCTGATCTTTATCTGTGTGTGTGTGTGTGTGTGTGTGCGCCAGCAGCCTTCTCGCCCCTCTAGCTTTAGTGACCGTCTCCCCGCCTATCGCTACCCCCCCAGCCCTCCCCACAACTCCTATTTCAGCTTTGGGGCTCCGGGAAGCAACCCCTCCACCCAGCTCAATAAGGTAGGAGGGTGTGCTCGAACCAGTGGTTCTCAACTGTTCTGGCCCAGCGACCCGCTGTCTCTCATGGTCATCAAGTTACAGAATTCAAGCCATAAAATGAACCTTTTTGTGTTTTTTTTTTACACTTTATTCCCCCCCTCTGCATTCATAGCCCTAAGTCCCACATCAGATTTTAAATGGTTTATTATTTACCTTTTCATCCCCCTTACCAAGAGTTATCGGGTGACTATTTGCTCCAACTTGATTCAAACTTCAGGATATATATATTTTATTTTATTTTTGACACCACTACATGGCTAATCTGTCAATTCTGAGACTTACTGAAAGCCATAAGAATTGGCCTAATCTTGTCAGTTCTTTTGGTTTTTGGAAGAATATCTGCATTTTGCAGATATTAAGCTGAAGCTCTTTGATAAAGGAGGTGACGCCATGAAGGAACAAATTAAATTGAGCTATCAAACCACAGGGGCAAAACCGAATCCCCCCCCTGGTTTGTTAAACACATTTTTTTGATAATGTATTTTCCCCACAACTTGGCTCGCCAACACGTCTTGGCTGGCAATTCACAATGGTAGGATAATCCAAACCTGGTATTGTCGTTTAAATATGGGCCAACCGAATATTATAAAACGTCAACTGTGGCTAGCTATGTCAAGGGCCGGGATGTGTAGTGAACCTCGGCGTGGGTCGTTAATGGACTTGGGTAGTTAAAGATAAGGTGGCCTACCTCACGCAGAGGTTGTGTGTTTTATAGTTAAACTTGCAATACAAAGTAGCCACATAACTGAACTATGAATTAAACTTGCACTAAAAGGGTTAATAATGTTCAGATTCTAGCTGGTAAACTGACCAGACCTATCCAAAAATCTAGGCTGTTGTTGTGTTCGAGGTACATTCAGTGGGGGATCTATACAGGAAGCCTATGGCATCACTGCCCTCCTCTGCTTCCTTTTAAACCGACCAGACAAATGTTTGATCATAGACATCTGTCTTTCATTTCCGCAAGCTTACTGCTGAAGTTGTCTATTCTGTATCACACAAACCTGTTCTGTCGTACTGTGCTGCTTGAATTGAGTTGCATCTGGACCGTACTCGAGCCATATAATTGTCCTGTTGTTGGATTTCTTACAGCAGCTGGTATAATTTTGTATTCATTTATTTATTGGTATATCTAGTGCTAATTTTGCACCAGCTTACTGGTACAGCTTACATTTTGTTGGTTGAACAGATAGTTACAGATATAGGTCATAACAGTTCTGTACACCTCTACCAGTGACGCCATATAATGCCACACTAAACCAAACCATACCACATCCAAAATCAAAACCCAGGATTCACTTACAACTACTAGATTGGTCGGTCTGCTGAGCCCAACGGGGTATGCGTGGCATTGCAGTGGCTGCTTCGCTGGAGTTATGATGGATATTTGACGCTGCTCATTGATTTGCATGTGCTGCCAGGGCTGGAGAAACTGCAAGGTTATGGACACGGAGGAGCCTGCAGGCTTCCCAGAGGCCCACCAATCCAAGAATACAGCGTTTGGCCTTTTGCTATTTATAGCGTAGCTGGAGTACACCGGGGCCTTGTTCGTGTGGCTGTGAAGGCGAAGGTAGTGGGAGTCAGGCTGGGAATGTGCTGCTGCTGTATAGGTTTAGCTCCTTCAAATGCCAGGAAGAGTGCGCCATCACCGTTTGTTTGATCTGAGACTAATGCATCTGCATAAAAATGCGGCTCCAACCATCATTAAAATCCGCGCCTCGCCATTTCCTTTGCTCGCCGCTCCGGGGTAGGACGGTCGGCTCCTTCTGAAAAGCTTAAAAACTGTGACGTTTTATTTTTATTTACAGCCTCGTTAAAAATGCGCCCCGATTCAGCTCCTGAAGTCTTTGAAGAGCACCAGTTTATTAAAGCCAGAGTGCAGGTAGACACTGCAGCAAAGCTTGGAGAGGAGTCTGTGTGAGCGAGAAACGTGCCAAGTGTCATATCCCTTTAGACACACACCAACACACCCCGCGCCTCTTTCTGTTATTCTCTGAAATTCTCTCTCTCGTTCTCCCTCATATGTGCTGTCACTCTGTCTTGTTGATTTTGTAATGGAGGTTGTGTGCTGCGTGTGTTGTAACCGATGCTTATCTGTCCCCCGCAGGCTGTCGGGATGCCCCCTGTAAGCCACAGTAGTCTGTACTCCGCCACCCCGGGGAGCGAAATGAAGGTAAGTGGTTCTGTCTCCCCTCCCTGTGCCTGTTCAGTGCCATCAGTCTGGATGTGCGCACGTGCTTCAAATGCACAGGGCTGGATTAAGTGCTGCCTCTTTTATATGCTAATCTTTAGGCCTGCTGATTGCTTTCTGTTAATGACTGCAATTAGATTTTTGTATATTTATAACATTTATAGACTCTGCCCCATCATCATCATTCCAAATAGTGCTTGGCTACTGTGAGTCTCCTGTTGAGTATATATCCCGGTCTTACCCCCCCCCCCCCCCCCCCCCTCTTAGTGCCTTCATTAGTCCTGTTCCATGCTGAAATACAAATGTAGTCTAAGTCCTGGACACTTCCACCTAATACCATAAACAGTCATGTAGAACTGGTTGGCTTCTGTTAAGATATGAAGGACCAGGTTATAACTTCTGACAAGTGATTGGTAGTCCCTGGTGAGGTGGTAAATGTACAAAAACCTATTGGTGCACGTTCTAATCTAATCTGTTCTTTTCTTTAACGTTTGGTACTTGCTATTGCTATCAATCCCTCACCTTTGTCTGCCAGTAATGGTTCTGTTAATTATGCAAAAGACACATTGTCCTTATTAACAGTAGTAATGTCTGCCGCTGATGTTTTGCTATCTGTCATCATCTAACCCAACCCCACCTCTGTTCACCCCCCTCTCCCACCCAGACTCCGATTGGAGGGCACAAGCGCCTCTTCTCCCGACTCATCCCCGAGCCCGAGCCCAGCCCCGAGGGCGGCTACGTGGGCCAGCACTCTCAGGGTCTGGGCGGCCACTACGCCGACTCCTACCTGAAGCGCAAGCGCATCTTCTAAGGACCCCCTCCTTCTCCTACTCCTCCTCCAGTGTGTACATGCCTACAGCAGACCCCCAGAGGGCCCTGTAGGGTGCAGCCTGTTGCTCTTGTGGCGTGCGTGCCAGTCATTGGGATTTAGTTTTTGTTGTGTTTTTATTTTTAATCAAAACTTTGTTTCCTAGTCTTTTGTAAATATGTTTTTCTTTTTCCAGTGTGTATGTAAATTTAAGTTTTTAATTATTTTGTTTATTATAGTTTTTAAGAAGTTTTTGGAAACCCATGTTGAGTACAGCTCGTCAGGCACAGCAGAGTCGACGGTTAATTTTCCTCAAGTCTGGGGAGTCCTTTCTTTGCTTGGCTGTTATTATTCTTAAGCCTTATTTTATTTGGTTAGTTTGGTGGTGTGTTGACTGGTTTCTTTAATTTTTATTTCCCAACTTCCTGTCAGTATTTTTTATTTATTTTTTATCCTTTTTTTTTTTTAAATAATAATATATCTATACACATATAATATGTGTGTGTATGTATATATAGCTGAATGGGATGGTGCTTTTCTTTTTTTTTTTTTTTTTCTGACCCTCAGGGTTAGCGTAGAGAATGTAACCTGGACTGGCCTGTCGGTGCAGTGCTGATGCTAACCGTCTTAATGTCTCCTTGCTCTTCTACCAGCGTCTTGTGTGTCTCCTTCTCTGTCTGTCTGCTAAAAATAAGATCTTGTCTGTCTTTGATTAAAAAAAAAAAAAAAAATGTATTTTTTCATTTTCACTCTCCACACTTATCTCTTTCTATTTCCCCCCTCTCCCTTTCTGTGTATTCCCTCTATCCTGTAATTGATTCAGGTTTACTGCACTGAATGGTGGGTGTTCACACACACACACACACACACACACACACACACGCTCACACACACGGAGGCCCTCCTTCTCACCAGTCGTGTCCTCTTGCTTTCCAGTTCTCACAAGTTCTGTGTGCAGATTTTTATTTATTTATTACCCCTTTCCCTGTTCTCCTTTTTGTTCGGTGTGCTGTTCTATAGTGTTGGCACACGAGCAGCTGTGTAACGTGTGGTGGACTGGTGGTGCAGTGTGTTGTGGCGCTTATCTCCTATTTTCTGTCATTTTTATTTTCTCACCTCCTCACCCCCTCCCCAACCAGCTCACCATCCAGTTCTGTTCATTTCCTCCCCCTCCATCCCCTCCCTCCCTCAGGGCTGCTTCTCCCCTGCTGGCCAGCAGAGGGAGCCTGTCATTCTTGAGGCATTAAGTGGAGCTGGACGTGACCACCAGCAGCAGTCGTCAGTGTCTCGACTCTCGTTGCGGCTACTGCTGCAGCAGTTTTTACGCTTTTTGTGCCCGAAGGGACGACCGTCTGGAGCAGGCCGGACCTGTGCTCATCTCTTTCCGTTTGTGTCTGGAGCGTTCTGTTGACAAAGCCCCTCCTGAAACAGTCGAGGAAGGAGCCGTTTCACAACCCACCCACTCCCTCTGAACCACCTCATACACAACCCCTTCTCCTTCCCTGTCTGGTCAAAGGAACGGGGGACTACATCTGTGCTGAGTAGCAGGTCCATGTGACTCCTTTTTTTTAAAAGCTGTTCTTATTAATCTGGTTGACATTTTGATTGTGATAACCCCATTACCTCTGCCTTGTGCTCTGCCTGGCGACAGATCTTTAAAGAACTCCACACGTGTGCCTGAACTTGCCAGCCTTTTCCCCCCTGTGATCTCATCTCTGCCTACCAAAAGCTTTAACCTGCATTTAACCATCCTTTTTTCTCAGTGTTCTTTTGCTGTGTATATACTTAAGCGTGTTTTTTTTTTTTTTGCTCCCAGGCTTCCTTGTCTTTTTTTATTTTTAAACCTTCCAAGCATACAATGTAAGTTAAAATCTATATTTTCTGAATGAACACATGATGAACAATATACCAAGAGCTGAATTTTTCTCTTCAACCAAATGCGTTGCTCTTCAGTCTCTATTGTAATATGCTGGTTTTTGTGTGTGTGTGTGTGCCTGTGTGTTCTGTATGGACCAACTGGTGATGCTCTACAAAGAAATCACACATTTCAGTTTGCTGCAACCCCTAAAAACTGGTCTGTTATCAACTGTACAGCTCTTTTTGTGAAACTGTTTTTGAGCAAGTAAATGTTATTTAAGTTGGCACATCTGGTGGTCTCGTCTTTGTTTTTGTCCCTCCATACATCGCTGTCTGCTTTCCCCATTTGTCTCCGTGAACGCTGCAGACTGCTGCGCCAACTTTTTATTGTCCTCTGAAGTGCCTCATCCATCAGCTGCTCGATACCAACGTTTTTCTCTGGTTTTAGTTGGCCATAATGAACCACATTTTATGGCTGCCAAAGCTAAATTTAAATATTCAGCAAGAAACTTTTTAAAAAGTGGCAACTTAAAACAAATAGTTGTTTTATAAAAAAAACTATGTTGTGAGAACTAATCAAACTAAATGGCAGGGACAACTTCTCTTATTTGGGGCAAATTAGATTTTTTTTTTTGCAGGCAGCGGCTAGCCAAATCAAGTGTCATTGACAGATGCAATGGGAATGTTTAAGACAGTTATCCAGAGTGTTCAGTTGCCATCTCGGTGAGCCTCCCATTTTAAGGCATTCACTGTCTGGTAAATCAAACATTCCCTGTGCCTCTACTGAGGGATTACTCGGCAGAAAGTGGGCTAATTAATAAGAAATGGTAGAGTGATTGGCACTGACAGTACTAACCATGCACTTGAACAAAAATGTAGCATCTTGAGACTTCCTCTGTTAATACTTCTGTTCAATGGAACTTCATAGTGTGAATACATTTTGAATTGTGTATGTTAACAGGCATTTAGTAGAAGAGGGATCAGTTACACCGCCTCAATAATGTAAAAGCTTTTCAGACTCGTGACGGGGATGGCTCTTATTGTGCTGCTGTGGTGTTTAAATGAAGTGTCAAATGTTGAATAATATTACGGCACTGCGGCTTGCTCAGAAATTATTGAAGCGTTCATTTAAATTTTGCGTTGCCTCGTTTCTGCCATAAATTCAATTTGGCCCACGCCTGGCTATGCCTGTCCTTCTGTCATCTCCGTTTGGGTTGAGCTTAACTTGGCAAACAATAAATTAAAGTTGCGAGCGCCTGCTGCAGCACCTGTTCCAGGGCGTGTCAGGGAGCTCCGAGTCGTGACATCGTTTTGCTAGTTAAATGTCTAAACCCCAGAGGTGTTTCTGTGATGGAGCTAAACGGCTGCCTTCCCTCGCCTGTGCGGTAGCTTTTAGTTTGGGAACTCGTTGCTGTGAAGCCTTTCCCCTCTGAGTTGTAGGACCCTTTACCTTCAGAATGCATGGGGGAAAGGCTTTACGTTTTCTCTGTTTTGATGTGTTTGCCGTTTCACTCCTGCCAAAATGTCAGTGCCACCCACAAATATAAATTGTGAAAACAGCTTTCACACTGTCGGCACCAAAGGTTGAGATTTAAATATTTGGTTCATTCGTCAATAAAATACAAACCTATTGCGGTTCATATCTCCACAGGAACCGAGGAATGCCAATGTGCCACTCGAGCTGAAAGGTGGCCTGAAGGATCGGAATTGCCACAGGAGGTTAAAAATTGGCAGGAGACCACAATAGAGAAGATCCTGACATTATCACTTTTGTAAGGGGAGGGAAGAAGAAAAAAAAAAGCATAAATGTCAAGATTTTATTCTTCCTTGCACCGCTTTTTAGTTTCAGCACTCCTCCAGGGAGAGGGTTATGTGCAGGTGCCGGGTCGTGACTGCGACCTCTCGCTGTGTGAATAAACATGGGCAGAGGCCATGGAGAAACCCCCATCACCCAGGTGGGAGCGGTTGTGGCGGGAAGTGGCTCCTAACCTCACACCCCCGTGCCCTTCACCTTGCCAGCCACTCGGGTGCAGGGGGGACAAGGGGCACTTAAGGAGCACGTCTCTCGCCTCTCTACAATTAGGCTGAAGGGTGGCTGGTGATTGGCTGACCGTCATTAAGTATGCAGCTGTCCAAGGTGGCAAGTGCCAAGAGATGAACAGTCTGCTAGGAGGTGACAAATTATAAAACATTAAGCTAGCAACAAACTATTCTCTTAAATAAGGAAAATAAGGAGATTCCTTTACCAAAAATAACATCTTAGAGAAAGAAAAAACTATTTTCGTCAGAGTGTAAAGGAATCAAACATGTTTAAAAATGTGATCAACGGTCAAAAAAACAACACCATATTAGAGGGTTCCAGATAATACTCTCTTTGGAGTCATGGGGAAAAGCGGAGATGGTGTCCTCATATAAGATGTCCTGGATAGTCTCACTACATGCAACACAGTCTATGCCAGGAGGATTGCCAGATGCATAAAAGCATCGATAAACCTTTCCTCCAAATTATATGTTGTGGTTGACATACATTGGTCTGCTGAGACAGGTTGCCATAGCTGAGATAGTTGCATCAGTCTGGCATGGCCTATGCCAGACTGATGCAACTATCTCAGCTATGGCAACCTGTCTCAGCAGACCAAGCAGGTGAAAACAAAGCTAATATTGCACCGATTCCAAGTTCAATCTTTCAAGTGTCAATGCTACTAATGAACATATCTTCAGAGTAAAGTCTGGTCAGTTTAGTTATGGTGGACTGAACATTCACATGTAATTATTCAAAATGTCAAACCCTCAGAAGTATGCTGTGTTGGTCCATAATCCTTTTGGTGGTACTAAATTGCAAAACCAATATGACATAGTCTGTCCAGAATAGAGGTTTTCAAACCCTAGGGTGGGTCATGGTAGCCCATAAATAGATAGATCAGTAATAGTGCATAGCATCGTAGCCCAAATAGATAAATCAGTAATGGTGTACAGTCTCCCATACTCAGAAATAGAATGCATCATTGCAGTAAAAACATACACGTGTGCTCTGCTTTCAACCCTGTTCCCAGTACATAAGCAACTTATGCTATGTCCCTAACATTTTACCACACATAGGTCTCAGTTCAGTCAGCAAATGCATGTAAATTTGTATTGTGCATTCAAATTAAGTAATACGAGCAACCATGCGTTCAAATGCTATAGTCACATTTGTGCGTGACCAAATTCTATCAACCAGAATGCAAGGTAATGTGGTTCCATTCAATTGAAACAAAACCTATGTCAACACTGGTTAAACATCTTTTCTCGTCTCATGTATTTAATGGAGTATAACATGTTTTGTTGTATATTTACATTGTACAGTATGATTGCATTATTAGTTTAGGCTCAGATAATACTCAAAAAGTAATATGGTATATTGCCTATATGATAGTGGTTTTCAATCTCTGGTAAGTAGACCAGTTGGCTAGAACAGACCTAGAAAACACCATTGCGGAAAGCATTGATATCGCATGTGTGCACTGTTTTACTTTCAACCAGATACCCTCTGTGCCACCCCTAGTGAAACATGTTTTCATATTTGTACAGGCTATTCTATTTGCTTTATATGTATATCCCTTTGGACTCATCTGTATTGCCAATCCAATATTACGTGTGTATGTCTACTCGGTGAACTAAGTGGTTTAAGAAAGTGGCAAATTGTCACAGCAGCTGGTACAAAATGTCAATAATGCGCTTGAGCCTTATAAACGATGGAAAGTGCCAGTTGGATCAAATACTCGGAACATTTAAACACTCTCATCCACCTGCTTCCCCCGCTGAGTGAAGCATGCACTCGGTAACTGTTAAAGACAGCCGCGGCCCCTGAAGCGCATTTACACGTCTGAACCCTATCATTACATCCAGACATGGCTGCTCTCGCCACTCTGATTTCCATTTCTATTCATGTCTCTGATAGGTCTCGGACCTAGAGGCTCTGCCGCCTATCTCATTGCGAGTGTTTTGAGGGAGCGGTATAGCTTCACGGTGGACCGCATGTCAGACAGTTAGATTTCTGCCTTTCATATTTCTACCCACGCAGTCCCCCTGCAATGTTGGTATTGACTGCGCTGCAGAAACCTGTCTTCTCCCCCTAAAATATAACGCAACACATAACATGCACAGTAGCACTTCAACACACAAGACGCTAACGCCTTGCAACGAGGGGATCTTGGTAGGCCTATTTTTTTCACAAAGCTGCGACAGTTTAGAGATGCATCGGCTTATACATTATCTGTTAATCGAACACAGAAATTGCACGGAGCAAAAACAAGTGTAGGGATTCATACTATAATCAGTGGAGGGGCCATGATTGACTCATAGCAGGATAAATGGTGAAGCAGTCAATGTTAATGACATTTGAAACTAATGCTGCCGAGAAAAGGCTGCTGTGGGGAAGTTGCCCAGCCATGTGGAGGTGAAGACGGCACTTAACTCCCCGCAAGCGGCCCGACATTACCGGCCCTCGGCATGTGACACCCGGTCCTCTAGACGTTCACTTTATCTCATTAGAAACCAATTAAACTCCAATGCACCCTCTGAAAGTCAACCACATCCTTCTCAACTTACGCAGACCCAAATGCACCCTGCTTAGTGTTCATATTTATCAACTCTCTAAACACTCTATCTAAGATACAAGTAAAGCAGTGTAACAATGTAGTCTGAGACTGGATGAAGAACTCCAAGAACATAATCAGGCAGGTAACAGAGTGCCGGCCAAGATAAGCAAACTGCTCCACCCCCAGCAGCACCGCAAAAAAAAAAAACTAGCCTTTTCAGACGCTGGCTATTTAGGGATACTTTTAAAGTCAAGAAATAATGAGACACCGCAGAGTCTGCCCAGAAACTATGAGTACTGGCCTGCACTCATCTAATGCATGCCATGCTCTCCTGTTCCATGAAGTGGACATGGAGACAGATCAGACATCTGCACCAAAAACATTCACATTCACTCTCACTTACATACAGAGAGAGAGAGGGGGGGGGGGGGGGGGGATAAAACAACAGGATAAAAACTAAACTTTTGTGACAAATGCACGCTTTATTTAATTTAGACTTTGTATTTATTGTCCGCCGCTGTGTGAGAGTTGTGTGAAAGGGCGCAAGCGCGGCCCCTTGCATCATCACTTCTTCTGACAGCAATTTAAATTTTAGACGCACGTTGGCAGCAGCAGGTGGCTGTGAACTGCAGCATACTGCAGTTGATAAGAGAAAACAATATGCCATGATCTGTAAGTAACGTTCCAAACAGTAACCTGCTACAGTACAAATACCCCCGCCATGTTCGGATCTTTGGGTTTTTCTTTCTTTTTTTCTTTTCTTCAGCGCCAAGCCACAGACATTTTCTGCAGATTTCCACACTCACTCAACAAATGTGTGTGTGTGTGTGTGTGTGTGTGTGTGTGTGTGGAGGAATAATGGAGGAATAATACATAGCCTACTGCATAGGCTATACAAACATAAATATTAGGAATAATATATAGGCCTACCGCACATATAAAAACATAACTGTGCACAAAATATGCCTCTGGGGAGCACACTTTTGACATTTCAATTATGGTTTGGAGAATGGATGTAAATATATGGATGCGTTTGTCCGAGTTTGTCAGATTAATCCTGTCTTCAATTAAATTAACTACGAGCTGCAGAAGACTCACGAAGGATGAATGCCAGCTCTTAGACCCACTGTGAAGCGCGGGCACGCACACAGGCATACACGCGCGCGCGCGCGCGCGCACTTACTCTCACGTACATGCATAAACACACACATGCACGCACACACACACACTCATACACACAAACTAAAATACGCGTGCGCGCGCCCACACGCATCTTGTGCTGTGCCTTCACACATGCATGAATCACTGGGCTTCTCAGATTGCCTGCTCGGTCCTGTGCGCTTTGAAGGTAACTCCGCTTGTCAAGAACGTGTCAAGAACACGCTTTGAATGAAGCCAAACCATGTCCCCTTCCTTTGAACAGATGAATCGCCCTGGACTGTATTTTCACGATTTGCTGGAAGCGGGCGATAGGCGAAAGTAATTGGGAATTAATCAATGTCACCACGAAAAAGCCAGTGTGATGCCGAAAAGACATTCGTTCAGCTGACTCACAACGAACATTTGGAAATATTTGACCACGTAGTCACCTCTTCATTTAACATAATTATTTAACTACTGTTAGGCCTCGCTCAGTCTGAGGAGGTTAGTGCAACTGTTCAACATGACATTATCAATGATAATATTCTCCAGTTAAGATAGATCACATTGGGATGCATGAAGTCCTTTGAGACACATTCTGAAACTGACCACATGCATCCAGACGGTACTTAACATTCTTGTTTCACGTTGACCTAACCTGACCTTTTGAAAATGCACTGCTATTATCTACGTTTCGGTAAGAAACGCGCATTATCTCACATGTAAACTCAAACTTTCAGACAGCTTTATCGACATTAATGGTATTCTAACACATATCTGCCGGTGTAATGAATAAGGCGTCAACCATGCATTCGGGGTGGTATTTGAAGGTAAATGTATTGGTCAAACTTGTGACTTTATAGCTGTCTAATACTTTTTGACTAACAAAAATATGATCACGAGGCAAAAAAGAAAGTTGCACCGTTGCACCACGGTCTTATGTAGCCTAGCCCACTGCCAATATGTGCCCACCAGTTTAAGAACACACACCAGAAATGTCTATTCTATGTCTGTAACGACAAATTCCTTTTAAAAACCCATCAGTCACTAAGACGCTTGTCTGTTTTTCCATCCAATGACTAATGTAATATCTAATTAATGATGAAAGCGGTAAGGAAAATCAAAGTGACAGCTCACATCAGGAGAAAATACTGCGACAACTAGAAGGACATTGGACAACAAAAGGCGGTTCTATGACTTCCACTTGGATTTGTCCATTTACCACGGACTTCATTTCTGAGCCAGTCCCAATGACTGTAAATAGAGGCATGAGTTTAATTCTACCATAGTTATGTGGTAGGCTAGATGATAACGGTAAACTCGATTTTCTGCCTTATATGTTAAGCCTTGGCCAACGGTTCAGCTATTCATTCCAAAGGCTACCGAGACTGGGTTTAGGATGAGGCGCAGACCACAGCATTTGGTCCAGTTCACAGGTAGATTGCGCTCCACAGAGAGTGGGTGAACCTGCTCTTACAACATATGAGAGAGAAAAAGAGTGCGAAAAAAGAGGAGAGAGAGAGAGAGAATGGTGTTCTATCTAGTGCCATCATTTAACATCTGTCGACAAATCGGAAAAAGAAGGAGGGCTTGCTCGAATGAGACGTAGAGCGATTTTTCAGTAACTGCTTCGTGTTAGGAATGTATTGGAGCTTCAGTCCAAGAAACCCAAGAGAGAGGAGCAAGAAGAAGAGTCGTGCGGTTTTACGAAGCTGGTAACAACCCGGGGCAAGATGTTCTCTTGGATACATTTATCTGTGTGCTGATACCAGTCTAAAGTGGGGTATTGATGGAGGCGCAAGGTGAATCCCTGGACATCGAACGCGAGTTTCAGTCGCTGTAGTTCCAGATGCATGATCGACACCCAAATTGGAGAGTTTTATGGCTCCGGTTGGCAACGGAATGATTACGAGTGAGCTTTGACAGACATGTGCCGTTGTGAGCAGCAATAATATCCCGCATTGCACAGGAACCAGCGCCAGCGGTCTGGGAATCTGCAATAAGGGGCTGATAAAAGCAATAAACTGTGCTATAAATAAGTGAATCAATGCGCCATGGACGACAAGGCGAAAAACTTCAGGAGATGCTGCGCTGGTGAGAGTCTCTCATTAAATGTCATGAGAATATTTTAGTTATTCGTGTGGTCCCTTTTTATCTTTTTTCCCCCTCAGTAATATAACTTTTAATGGTCACGGGTGCACAATGAAACACAAGCAAGAGCGCAGACCGTTGACCATCTGTACACTGTGATCAGTTTTAAATAATTTGTTTTCGTCGCTACAGCAAATAGCTACATATGTTGGGCAGCACAAGACTTAGATTCCTAGGTTCAGCTGCGTTACTTAGTGGAGGACAAAGACAGTTATGGACAGAGAAACGTTTTTTTTTTTTTCAGATTAACGAAACCACAGCCATATTGCACCATTTGACTGCAATCAATACACTTACAGTTTTAGTTAAAGAGATCTTTTGATTTGCACTATGATGGAACCTCCACATTGCTCGAAGAAGAGCTTGTCTCTGTCACTACCAGTACCTCGCGAGGGACAAGCAACCCTCAAACCCCCGCAACATCTCTGGAGGCAGCCACGGACCCCCATCAAAATCAAACACCGTGGATACTCCGATACAGACCGGCATCATCACCGGCAAATCGAGCGCTCCAATGCTATGGACACGAGTGACCGACCGGGGCTTAAGAAGTCTCGAATGTCATGGCCCTCGTCTTTCCACGGAACTACAAGCACATCCATCGGGAATTGCGTGGGAAATAAACGGTAAAGTAGAAAGTTCTGTGACACTTCCCGTTCACCATGGTATATTGTAATTACAAACAAGCTATCTGAAACGGTTCTGAAACTGGTTGGAAAATCTATGAAATCGGTTGTAAGGGTTAACAGCTGTGAAGTGCTTTGTTTAGTGAGGCGGGACGCGTGGGTTCTTGGTGATGATGCGTTATGCGTAACTGTTCGCCGTGTTTGGACATTGCAGCGTGGATGACTCCAAAGCGCTTAAAGTCTGTCAAGTAGCCTACCTTCCCGCCCACTCTGAAGCAGCAATAAATAGAATATAGTGTTTCAACGCCATTTTCCTGTCAGCGTTAAACAAATAGCGTTGATAAAAGCAAGATAATGTAGTCTGCAAGCTTAAAATGGTTTCAAAGGTCTAGTGGGTGCTTTCGTGCGTGAGCGTCTCTGGCATGGTGTTTGATGTTCTTGCGTGGTTCAGCTTCTACAGCTGATCATTTCTTACCCTTTTTGAAGCTAGGGAGATCATGTGTCTGCAAAGGCTTATTTTATAATGATGAAGACATTTACCATTCTCTCAGCCTCTGGTATCGAAATGTACCCCTGTTCCCTCTACCATGTCACTGTAGGCACACCGTTGTGCTGGTAAGAAGTACGTCTCACATATGCACTCAAACTTTGAACACAGCCTTATCAGCATTAAGGTTATCCAGTTATGCAGCCTCCAAACCCTGACACGGCAGTTGCCTGTATTCTCTGTTTTATCCGGGTGCGATGTTCCAGATAATCTGTGGAAAGGCCGTGTTAAATTGCGTGTCTAAACTCTTTCATATTGCTGCACTAAAGCTACCGCCGTCGCCGCCACTGCTGCCATGAAAGGGAGATAAAAAATCTCTTCTGAGTGTGTTGTGCGGAGCGGCGCTGTGGCAAGCAGAATGATTATTACTGTAATAACATAGTCCTGTGAGTGCGATTGGCCTCTGGGGAGGCTGGGCGCTCAGGCTTTGCCCCCATCCTGGCAGGTTTTTTTTTTTTTTTGCGCCGGGGCCAAAGACGGGTTGCGCGGCGCGGCAGGCTCCTGGGAGCACGGCTAGCCTGGGGCTGATGGGATTCTGGAACCTGATTTGTATTCCAGTCCCCCGGACACGCTCCCCGCCAGCCCGTGCATTAGTGCCGTGGCACCGACTCGGCCTGCTGCAATCCCACTGAGAGCAGAGCGGCACAGAGGGGAGACTTCATATCTGTGTATTTGTGTGTGTGATGGTGTCCGTGGTTGTATGTGTGTGTGCGAGTGCGTGTGTGTATGTGTGAGAGTGTGTGTACTTGTTTATATGAGTGTATTTGTGATGAGTGGAAAGATGTAGCAGTATAATGGTATAATGTGCAATTTGTCAATCCCCTCCATTGCTTTCCCGTATTCTCTCTCTCTCCGTTTCTCCCTCTCTCTTTTTCTTTTTTTTCCACAAAGATGTCATCATTAGGGTTCACAGTCAGCATGTGGTCTATGTCTTTCTATGCGCGTTAATCCATATCAACCAATTCAGCACATGTTATACATCTTTCTATATGTTTTATATGTGAAATGTGAAGTGTTGTGTGTGTGTGTGCTGATGTGCTCGCTTACAGTGTGTCACTGTGGCTCTGGGGTAGTGAGTTTGAGTGGGTTTGTTGCAACCATGCTCGGAAGCCAGCGAGGGAGAGGATCGATGGTTGGAGGGAGATGTGTGTGTGTAGTGTGGGCGTACCTGAGGTACGGCACATATGGCACATGCCCTGGGTGCCACTCAGGGCCATAACCAGGGCTTAAACAGTAGTGAGGTTGGGGGGTTAGGAGTTGGTTGTGGTGGTGGTAGTGGTTTGACCAAAATAACACATACAAACTGTGATATGTTGCTATTTTCAAGAAGAACATTTTAGTTGTGTTTTACTTCTTGGTGGGGTAAGACATGAGAGTTAAATGCTTGAGAGTAACACCATTACAAGACAACATCATTATACACTTATACTTCAAATTTGGCTTTGACATGTATCTATTATTGATACCGTCGCCTACATAAGCTGTTTTTTTTTTCCAGTGGCGTTGTGTGAAATATTAGCTAGCCTACTATCCTACTGTGTATGAAATAGCCTAGCCTTCATCATGTCCAGAGTACACATATTTAACATGTTTCCTGCAATTGCCTTCACTCCAGATGCTGTACCAGGTTACTGTTCTGAACATTACTTACAGATAATGGCACAACGATCATGCTTTGTCTCACCGAATGCGGTATGCTGACAGTTCACACATAGCCACCTGCTGCTGCTGCCAACGTGCGTCTAAAATGTGTCTTTGAGATAATGTGACGTTCAAAACCATAGTGTAGGCTAAAACTGCATTTTTGGAGTACCATCGCATTTGAAACTGAATTATTCTAATTTGATGCACTCAAAAGTTTGTCTAATTGTTCTGCTCAGGAACCATAGTCATGAAAAGAAGCTGGGCCTACAGCTTAGCCGTTTTTGTCAGATAACTCGCGAATGAGACTGACTTGCAACCCCCTGAAAACAGCGAAGGATGTAGCCTGGGTTTTCAAGTGAAGCCTGGAATGCTATTGCTATTTTGTGGCAGGATAAACGATTGGGGGGTATCACCCTGGACGAAAAGGACCAAAGAAATGCGTGTTTAGTGTTGACCAATAGGCCTACTCAAGTAACGTGTTAGGGCGAGGTTCCTGCTCCACATTGACAGCTAGAGAACGGGACAGAGTGAAGCAGGGCTGCTCTGGCTTCATGGAGCTTTGGTAACTGCTGTTGGAGCCGCCCCCCCACCCTACCACCACAGATACACTCTCTCCCTATGACCACCCCCCCCAGGCTAGACTCAGCTCAGTCCAGTGTGGGTGGGTAACACTGTCTCATGCACAGCTGCTCGTTCAATAAAACATTAATGGCACATGCACTGTTTACACGAGGCCGAGTAGTATGGGAGCACCTCCCACACGGAGGAACAGAAGAACCCCTCTTTTTTGTCCTTCGTTTCGGTTTCAGCAACTGGCCTTGGTATATGACACTGCCTGACTGTTTCTGCAGAAGTGGATTTAGAAATGTTCTCTGCTTTCTGAAGTTGTGATGTGCCATCCACAAAGCAGGAAATGTGCAACGTCACTGTTCAAAACCCACAGAAAACATGGCTAGTTATTCATCAGCTGTCTCTTATCCTTAAATTCAAGGCAATTGTAATGTCTGACTATATTTTGATTGCATTGGCTGGTGTTGTTGTTGATATATCTTGAAAGACTCATGCTAGTGACTAGTGGCGATGTCTGAATGGTTGGGAAATGTAATATAACATAAAAGGCAGAGCTATCATTGTGTACCTGTTGGTGCATGTTTGACATGTTGATGGTAGCCCACTCTTCCATAAAATTAAACGGTGAATCTTTATGAATGTTATCTCGTCCCATGGCCCATTGCACTCTGGGAACTTTCCACGGAGGAAAGAATGAACGCTGAACAGAACAAAAAACGCTCAGCCTGCAGTTCTGTTGCTATGGTTACTCATTTTGTGGATGTGTAAAGTTGTTACATTTTGCCCAAAAAGGCAAAGGGAAGCCTGACTCCCTGATGTGTGGTGTGTTGATTGAATATGTACCAGCAAACATATTTGTTGTTTCAATCAACGCTGATTTGCCAGAGCTAGTGTAACGCCAGTGAGTGAGTTACGATTGATTTCTTTTTTTTTCAGAAAACATCCAAGGTTGTCTTTTCCTTCAAACAAAAATCAAGGTTTCTCTTCTTTCCCCTCTGTCAATCTCTCTCTATTTCTCTCTCTCTCCCTCTCTCTCTCTTCTACCTCCCTCTTTCACGTCTACTTCTCTACGTAGCTATCCACGTATAAAAACCTGGGTGCTCTTTTGGCTACTGATTTGCTGGTGAGCAATCTCGTTTAGCTGGTAATTAGAATCTGTCATTAATTACCTTAACAGCTGCATTGTGTGGTTCACACATACTGTAATACACATACTGTAGGGTAAGTACATACTTCACAAATCCACCCACAATCCACACTTGGGAATTCAGAGCATACTAAATTACAAAGAGGTCTGTTGTTCTTTCCCAGAAACCATAATTTCATGATGCCTTTGTGCCGCGCTGATACACTGCATTGTATTTGACATTTTGAGGACCCGCGTCATAAAAGGCTGCTGTTAATATCAACATTTCCATGGTGTTTGATGACTTCTCCCGCCCTGATTCTATTACGTTGACAGAATAATGTTGAAAAATATCACTTTGAAATGCAGGGTAAAAAGGGAGAGCAGCATTATCTTTTAGATGTGGGAAGTTCAGTTAATCAAACTAGACACACATTTATACACACTCTTCCCTTATACAGGGTGATAGCCAGATGTGATGTTCTCTTAGAGGCCTTCATACCAGAAGATACCACTTTGTGTATTTATTGGTATAATTTAAAGAGGTTTGTATATGTATGTAAGTTTTAAAGAGTTGTATGCACAAGTGTTGTGCAGATGTTTGTATATGTGAGTACATATGTAATGTGTTTTCACTGAGGTCTCACTAAACGCTAGTTAAATGCCTTCAAGAGAAGTGTAATAATGTTGAGCACAGTGATTCTTTTATGATTTGGCCTTGGGAAATGGCGGCCTGTTGAAGCAACAAGTAGCTGCACATGTTCAGTGTTAGCTTTCCCATGCTCTCTCGTCCACCTGAGTGGTGGTAGTTCATGTGGTCGTCCTTTGCCTGTTCAGTTTTTAATACATGATGATGATAAGATGAGCCATTTTTTTTACTTAAGTCGACCTATAGCCAAGGGGACTATGGGACAGAAAGAAAACTAATGCATACAACACAACTTTAGATGTGTACTATCAACTGAAACCTCAACCATGTGCTTAACCCAAATAGACAACAAAATATGGGGTCCCCAGGAAAGGGTCTTCTCGCTCAACTTACGTCATGTTAGCCATGAGGTACTAACTATTGTATCATAAATTTCAAAATACAAGTGTTAATAATTAAATACCCCATTCTGCTAATTTTATTGGTGTTCATTAAATAAATAATTACTATTTGTCTACAGGTTTGACACTTGAAAGTGGTTTGCCAGGTCTCTAGGATTAAGAAATAGACATGGAAGTATTTCTTACATCCACAGATTAGTTGTTTTTCATTAAATGAGTTTAGACTCTCAAAAGTATGTTTGGCATAATAGCAAACATTTTAGCCTATAAACCTAACATAAACACCAACGTGTCACTTAATGTTCTGAATATCCGTATAATCGCAAACATTGTTGTCAAATATCATAACCGCTAACATGTCACATACGTATGAAAAATGCTATTCAAAATGAGAGTGATGCTTCTGTGTCACCCACAAGCACATGAGTATGGAGGCCCTATCTGTTTTTATGAGGCAGGACTGCTGTTATGCTATGCTACGACAAATATGAAATATAATGTCAGTTATTTGCTGTTAGGATGCAACACTAGTTTTAACACCAAATATTTTATGATTTTTGCCCCACAGCCACCATTTTTGGAAAAGGTGATTAGTCTAGCAATCGAGATCTACACTGATTCACTCGCATATTTGGGTCTGATATAACTTTTCTGACTTTTTAAACTGATATTAAATTACTTCTGATGTGGGGTGATTATTAAAAAACTTGCAAGAAACAGGGAAGAAATGTACCACTTCATCCACATGGCTCTCTTTTCCACAGCAAGATGAAAATGGACAATGCACACTAAAATTGTGTATGGTTGCCCAGATACGGGTGGTGGGTCAACTTTCCTACTGGCTCATCTTACCCCACTCTTCCCTATGCTGAACATGTCAGTTTGACTGCTTCCTTTTTCCCATCGCCATGTTTTTATCATAGAAAAAAATATCTATAGTTATTTTACAATGAACCCCAGGCTCTATCATTCAATCAATGAACCCCAGGCTCTATCATTCAATCAATGAACCCCAGGCTCTATCATTCAATCAATGAACCCCAGGCTCTATCATTCAATCAATGAACCCCAGGCTCTATCATTCAATCAATGAACCCCAGGCTCTATCATTCAATCAATGAACCCCAGGCTCTATCATTCAACCAATGAACCCCAGGCTCTATCATTCAATCAATGAACCCCAGGCTCTATCATTCAATCAATGAACCCCAGGCTCTATCATTCAATCAATGAACCCCAGGCTCTATCATTCAATCAATGAACCCCAGGCTCTATCATTCAACCAATGAACCCCAGGCTCTATCATTCAATCAATGAACCCCAGGCTCTATCATTCAACCAATGAACCCCAGGCTCTATCATTCAATCAATGAACCCCAGGCTCTATCATTCAATCAATGAACCCCAGGCTCTATCATTCAATCAATGAACCCCAGGCTCTATCATTCAATCAAATTGCTTGCGATTCTGTCTTCTCGCTCCTTTCCAGACATCAGTGTCACTCCACGTCTTGTTTTGATATGCACTCCCTCCCTGACAAGCCTCTCTCTCTTTCCCGCATCATTCGGTCCTTCTGTAATAACATAGTCCATTTGATGCTTTGTCCACAGTAATTACCAACTTCGATCTTGACAATTCTCAATCATCCTGCTGGTGCGTTATCTCCAGCTTTTCTTTTCTCTTGCCTATCAGCTGTATATCTCTCTTCTCTCCACTGTCCTCTGGATCCCCCCCTCTCTCTCTCTTTCTCTCTCTCCATTGTGTGGGCCTGTTTTTCACCCAGGTCCCTGAAGCCTCTCGGATTCTCTCGGATATTTCTGCTCGTACTTACCGCTGTGTTAATCACACGGTTGGATCTATCATTTCTTCCCACTCTCACACTTTTGTCCTGTGAGATCATTCTATCCCTCTCTCTGACTGTTGCTCCGCCTTGCATCCTTGAATCTCATCCCCATCACACGCACACACACACTCCCCAACCTCCCTTCTCAATTTCCCCTGGTGTCTGGGTGGACTGCCCACTGTTAAACATTGTGCAGTTGCTTATTACTTCTCATAGCCCTCTGGAGGTGCACCTCTAGAAATGATACAGCTGCCTCCCCACAATGCCCCCCTTCCCGCCCAATAGCTTAAGGAGGTACACTAGCTGATAAGTCACAGCCGCCGAGCGCCAGGCCCTCTATTGTTCAGTTATTCTCAACCAAGTGCACTAATGTAGCTGTGGCTGAGCCCAATAAACAAGGTCATTCCAGACCTGCCGCATTGTAAAATGGCATTTGAAGCGAGTGTGAAAGACGCGGGTACAGCCAGGAAAGATGCCTGACTCAGCCGAGAGGAGAGGTTGGCCGCTCTGTGTACAAGGACATCTTTTCCAGAGAGTGGCGCCTGAGGACAGCACGGTTTAGCGAAATGCAAAAAAATAAATGTGAGCTACAAATGATCGTAAGCTGCCGTGAAAAGTCGGTGGATAGGAATTAATTTAATTGATACAGTGTCACAGCCTCACTGCAGTGGGCCATTGTCAGTGATCAGTGAGGCTGTCTCCCAGTGTCAGCAGGCTGTTCATGGATGATGAGGCATCTCTGGAGCAATACCTTTTTAGGACTCGAAAATAACTGGAGTGACTTGGGAGCACTGTCGACTAATGCGATCGATGTCTCTCAACAAGATACCAGCAGGATGGCAATTGTGTGTGTGTGTGTGTGTGTACGTGTGTGTGTGTGTGTGTGTGTGTGTGTGTGTGTGTGTGTGTGTGTGTGTGTGTGTGTGTAAAACAACTGTGTCTGAAATTGGGCCTGCGGTAGAGGCCTGGTGGAGGCGTGAATAACTCTGCTCCTCCTATGGGGGGGGAAGTGGGGGTGTGGGGGTGAGGTGGGGAGAGTCGGCCCCCGCCCCCCACTCTGAGCGCCGGGCTGACGATCACATTCTCACCTGGTGATGGCAAGCGGTGAGGTGAAGAATGGTGTGGGGAGCAGCCTGGGGCGGGGCAGTACTCAAGGAAGCTGCTGCCGCCATCGCCGTCGCCGCTCAGGGACGGGAGCTGGAGCGAGACGAACACGAGACAGACGTGAGACACATGTCAGCACGGATCCTCACAGAGCCAACAAGCTCACACCAGCGCGGGCAGCACCTGAGGCAACACCGTGGGGATTGTTCCCTGAGAGAGAGACTAAGAGGGAAGAAGAGGCAGAGAGAAGAAGAGAGCGAAAGAAAGAGGGAGAGCTAGAGAGAGAGAGAGAAGAGGGAGGAAGCAGAGGGATAAAGGGAACTATAGTGTTAGACTGGAGGGAGAGAGAGAGAGAGAGAAAGAAGGAGAAATCAGTGAGGTGCTCCCTCTTGCTGATCTAGATAGGCTTACGCAAGCAGTCACGAGAACCACGTTGCTTGTCGAAAGTGCAGGCTGCCTCTGCTGGCGTTGTGTATGAGACAGCATTTCCTGTCGTCCGCCATGAAATATAAGCTCCCCTTGAGAATCCTCCCCCACCCCCCACCCCACCAGCATCTCTCCTCGAAACCCCTGGCTGAAGCCCAGACCTCCAGCCCACTGGATAATTATGCAAAAGTGGCAGCCCTGTTGACAGGGGAAGGACAGATGGCTGTAATATCAGCAGAATGTGTCGCCAGGCGCCATACGGAGCCTGCTCAGCACTCACTGAACACAACGCACCCCACCACACCACACCGTTTGTACCGTACAGTACACACACACACACACACACACACACCCACACACACACACACACACACACACACACACACACACACACACACACACACACACACACACACACACACACACACACACACACACACACATCCACAATCCCTCCCACACACTCCCCTACCCCTCCCATTTTAATTAAACTACCTTTACAGTTTTTCTCAGGGGTTTTGGTACATCAAATCATCCTTAACATTTTGAAAACAGTGAATGCATTTCTCAGAACAATTAGTACAAACAGCACCCGACTATGGATTACCTGCAAAAGCACAGAAATCACTCAAAATTATTAGTTAACGTCTCAAAAGTAAACCACCAGAATGTGAAGTCCTTTTGTCATTGACTAGAACCAAGACAGTCAAAATTCTTAGCCATGTTGTCAGTATAAAATTGTATCTTGTAAGTGTATTCCTTATTTCCAAATATGTGTTTTACTATACTATTTCTTTCACTCACACTAATTTATCACCATAACAGATTATCGCATGCCTCCAATGAACTGAATATTATTTTGTAGCAAGTTGAATGCTATTCGTATCAATGACAAAAATCTCAACTCCATGAATGAGGTATCAAATAATGTGGATGAATTTAGTAACAAGATGCAGAAAATAACTTGAAAGACTGGAATGTGTTGAGAAACAATGGAACAATCTAGCATCCCACATTACAGAAATTATTTATGACGTAATGTTATCTAATCATGGTGATCAAAGACATTTCACCTTCATTCATAACAGGTCTTAGATATTAGATAAACTACAGAATAAAATTGGTGGAGCGGTAATCAGCATTCTTTTCAATCAACCCATTTCAATCAACCCATTACAAACCCTGTCTCAGTCTTATGACTGAGATCCCTAAAGATGATTTTTAGGCAGGTAAGATTTTGTTTGCGGAAAAGCCTAATGGTGAAAATATGACTAAACATCATCAATCACACAATCAAGGTTTGAATGACAAGTAATTTTGCAAACATTCGAAAAATTCCATGTCACTGAAACTGATAATGAAGCATATGGTTGACACATAATAAAAACTGGTTTAAATAGTTTGCATGTCATGACTTACACAAAGAATAGATCCCTAGATGTTTTAGGGGGTAGGACTAAACAGACTTAGCAGTTGTACAGTTGTACCATTTTGCATGAATGTGCAAAAGCATTTGCGAAATGTGCAAAAGAATAAGACATTGCTGTTGTGATGTGCACAAGTGACGTGGAGGTTTAACAGAGCGACTCAGAAAAACTGTAATTTCCTCTCATCATTCCCATGTCCCATATTCTATTTTCACCGTCATTTGATTATTGCTTTCAGCCGCCCAGCACCATGGCCAGCAAATAAAGAGCGTCATGCAAGGCCCTCCCTGTTTCTGTAGGGGCAATGCAATTTAGTTCCACACTCGCATTTTTGGGGACCTGATTTTTATAGTGTGTGTGTGTATGTGTGTAGATATGTTTGTGCATACAAGATTGATGGAGAGTGAAAGGGAGGACGTTTTCTATGGGTGTGTGTTTGCACATTTAAGATTGAGTGTGCAAGTGTGTGTACATATGTGTGTTTGAGGGAGAGAGAGAGAGAGAGAGAGAGAGTGCGTTTGATGAGATAGGAGAGTGGTTTGGCTCTCCTGGGATAGACCGTGGTCTGGTTGGATATGAACTGGACTGGAAACCGCTGCCTCTGACTCACTAGTATTACGTAACCAGCAGACAAGCAACATTTTTGTTGAGCGAACAAAATAGACTGAGGGATGGTACCAGGAATTTCCGAGAGACGCCTTTGGGTTCTGCACTTGCAGCTTCATAGACCACTGGACATTTTTCTGACACTTGCACTGATAGCATAACACCAAATTTTGTCCTTTGTTTCAATCTTATTTTCTGACACTTATAGCAGAGTATAGCAGAGTTCCAATGTCAAGCTCCAGCAAACAATATTTCAAAAGTCAGAAAAAAAAAAAAAAAAAAAAAAAAAACATGAACAGAAAATAAATAGCCACAGGACCAGCAGCCCAGGCACTTAAGAGTGTTTACATTATGGATGAGGTGCTTTTGTTGCCTCTGATGTATGGCCACCTGATAAAGGG